>NC_143484.1:13044966-13224743 GCF_027475165.1 Benincasa hispida | reverse complement strand
CCTTTCCCCGCTCAAAGTCATGCCCAATTGGGTATGAGATCAAAGCAAAAACAAGTGGCTAACGTCCCGACATCGTGTCACCCCCTACCCAACAACCCACCCCTGAGCCACCCTCTCCTTCATAGCTCACAACCCCATCCAGCTGGGTACGAGACCGGATCACTACTCAACCATGGTCTTAACCAAGGAAAAAAAACAAAATCGGTCCAAGGTAAAGATACCCACTCTTATCCTATCTGTTGATCACTACTTGACCAGGTTCTTGATTGGGGCAAAAAAGTAGAATTCAACTTCCCCGACCCAAGCTAAAGATACCCACCCAGTTTTTCATCTCTTCCTGATGTGCCCTGGTCCCTTGAGAAGCATACTCGATCGGGCTTCATCATTTCATAATATAAAACCCACAAAATTTAAACTACAAAAATCTTATTTTATATATGAAGATTTACAATATGCTCTAAAATCATTTTATCATTTTCACAAAAAATACATAATAAATCCCAAATCAATTTAATAACTCACATCCCCTAACTCACAAAAGATTCGACTTTTTGAAATCAAACAACCTCATGCAACATCGAAACTCAATATTTATCGATAAAGATATATACAAAACAATATATATATATATATATATATATATATCTACTTACCCCTGCTTCGGGGAATGAGTGAATTCCATCTTGTGTAGCTGAGTTCCCAACTCCTCAATCAGACAAATCCCTAAAATGGTAGACTTTTGAATCGGCGATCTAGCCACTCTCACCCATACAAAGCAAAGGATCACCTCATAGGTAGGAGTTTACAACTCACTCAAGATTAAGGTCATGTTACCTATAGTCATCCTAGTGAAATGAAAGTCTCTATTATGAACGGTGTTAGATAATGAGACTAAACATTTCGTGGTTCGGTCTTATACAAACTCCTTTGTATGAATATTCCCGCTCGCATGTCTAATACATGAATGATCAGGATCAAATCATTTATAGTACTTTACAACATTTGTAACATCTACAAAGCGAGTCATACTCGTAGTTTCACCAGGATAAGATATCCAGTCTTATCCATATACTAGAGACCATTTAGGTTATCACTTAAATATGATCTACCTGTATGTCTCCACATACATGTTTAAGTTGCAACGATAACCTTGGATGTTAGTTTATTGATTTGTGATTAATGCAACTAAAATATCACATATTTTATAGACAAAGTGAATAAAATATCAAATATTATTAATCACATACAAGTTTGTTTATACAAGGTTTACAAACTATAGGACCCTACGAGATTTAGGGCATCAACCCCAACAATCACATGTTATATCATATACAACATATAACATATAGTTTAATATTGTATCATATACAATATATAACCTATAGTTTCTTTTCTCTCACTAATGGCATTTAATATAATTCACATTTACATTAAATTTTAACTATATAAATCTAATTCATATAGTTAACATTTGAATCATATTCAAACATTTAATTCCTCTCACAAATACTTTATTTTATAATATATCAAATACATTATAGTAATTATATCATATATAATTAAATAAACTTAATTATATCACATATAATTAATTTCCTCAATTAATTTGAACCATTCAAATTAATCCAAAACTTGATCCTCATTAAAACTCTGTTGAGTTACTGAAGGGACCTCATGGACCTGTAGCTTGAAGCTCCAATGGTTTGTGAATAATTAATTAAATTCTTTAATTAAATTATTCACCATCAATTAACTGTCGGGCACTCCACTAAAGACCAACAACTGCACTCTTCGCACTACAGATATATTTATGTATCAATTGTATATAATCAATCAATAGTACGATGACCCTCCACAATTGCTCGTGAGTACAGTTTGGCCAAAATTACCATTTCCCCCTGTAGTTACATCTAACTCTTAAGTACCACTGATCCCTCTAATGAACAATAGATCATAGTCCAACTATGACTAAACCACTCTCGGGCTAGGAGAGGGTGTGGCGCCACATTGTTCAAGCTCGAAATCAACCCTTAAGGGAGCAATTTATCTACTTACCCCGACCTCGGGGAAGGAGTGAATTCCTTCTTGTGTAGTTATGTTCCCAACTCTCCAATCAGACGAATCCCTAAAATGGTAAGTTTATCGAGTCGGCGATCTGGCCACTCTCACCCATACAAATCAAAGGATCGCTCAGGCAGGAGTTCACATCTCACTCAGAATTCAAGTCATGTTACCTATAGTCATCCTAGTGAAATGTAAGTCTCGATTATGAACGGTGTTATATAATAAGACTAAACATTTCGTGGTCCGGTCTTATACAAACCCCTTTGTATAGAATATTCCCCCTCACATGTCTACACATGAATGATCAGGACCAGATCATTTGTAGCACTTTACAATAATTGTAACACCTACAAAGCGGGTCATACTTGTACTGTCACCAAGATAAGGTATCCAGCCTTATCCATCTACTATAAACTATTTAGGTTATCACTTAAACATGATCCACTCGTATGTCTATACATACATGTTTAAGCTACAAGATAACCCTGAATGCTAGTTTAATTGGTTTGTGGTTAATGATACAAAAAATATGGAATAAAATACCATATATTTGATGAAATAAACAATGAGTTTGTACAAAACATTTACAAACTATAGGACCCTACGAGATTTAGGGCATCAACCCCAACACGTAATACCAGCTGGATCAAAATTACCATTTTACCCCTGGGTTACTTCTTTATCCTTGAGTACCAGTGCTCCTCTAATGAACAACATGTTTATGGTCTAATCATTAAACAGAAACTCTTCTCGAGCCAGTGAGAGGGTAGGGTTTTTTGTTCAAGTCTTGAAGACACTACTTAAGGGAACACTCATTTACTTATCCTATTGTTTGGAAGGAGTGAAATCCATCTTGTATTATTATGTTCCCAGCTCCCCACTCGGTCTTGTCTCCAAAATGGTAGGAATATTGAGTATGCGAACTGGCTACTCTCACCCATACAAATCAAAAGACAATCTCTCGTGAACAGGAGGTCATAATAGACTCAGAAATAAGACTAAGTTACCTAGGTAATCAATTAAAATAGAAACCTAACTAGTCAACAGAGTTACAACTAGTGGTTACTATTTCACGGTTCAGTCCTATGCAAACTCATTACATAAGATACCTCCACTCGCATGTCGCCTACACGAATGTGTTGGATCATTGCGTTTGTATAAAATACAAAGTGGGTCATATCCATAGTGTCACCAGGATAAAGTTCCCAACTTTATCCCTATACTATAGACCCTTTAGGCTGTATCTTGAATATTGATCCATGTATGTCTCCACATACAGTTCAAGACTCATAAGACAACCTAAGATGTTAGTTTATTGGATTTAGGGTTATTAAAACAAAACGAATTCAACATAATCAACAACACTTATTGAACTAACATCGATAACTCTTTATTGATGACAATAAATTATTTATACTTTTTATCTACGAATTTTAGGACATAAAACCCAACAAGTTCAACTAAAGAAATCTGGGCAACCTTCCAATGTATTTACTTAGCACGATGTCTTGCTCAGACAATGCAACTTAAAAACCAATTGCAGAATATTAAGAAAGGAGCCATGCCTTTGAAGGAATATTTTATGAAAATTCAACAATGCGCTGATGCCCTAGCTTCAGTCCATAAGCATGTATCCTGAGATGATCATATTCTTTATATTCTTGTTGGATTAGGTTTTGAATATGGTTTTATGATCTCTGTGATATCTGAATTGACTTTCCATCTATCCAAGATATTACTCAGTTATTACTTACTTAGACTCTCCATCTATCCAAGATATTACTCAGTTATTGCTTACTTAGGAGACCAGGATTGAGAACAAAATTAGTCTAGAAGGTTTCTTGCCTTCTGCTAATCTTGCTTCACAAAATTTAGAAAAGAAAGAAGATAGTTCTTCAAGGCAAAACAATTCCCATCAGTCCAATCGAAATTATCAGAAAGGTCATGGATGAGGAAGGTCAAATTGAAGGGGGCGATCAAATAACAATAATTGAAACAACAGAAACAAGCCTCAATACCAAATTTTCACCAAATTTGGGCATATTACAGACAAAAGCTTCTTTTGATATATACCCCCCTCAGACTACTCAATCAAGTTTTTCTAATAATAATGCCACCTTTGTTTCTGCTAACCAAAACGGTTTTTCATAGATGTCAACTATGGTGGCCTCTCATGATCTGAATATGATAGTAACCGGTATCCTAATTCGGGAGCTACAGATCATTTAACAAACAACTTCAATAACCTAACTACTAAATCTAAGTATGGAGGAGGATGCCAGATCTATGCAGCAAATGTCTTAAGTTGTTGATTCTTCATTATGGTTCTTCATCGTTTGTTTCTTCTACTTCATCTACTCGATCTCTTGTGTTAAACAATCTTCTTCATGTTCCTTCCACTACAAAAAAACTTGATCAGTGTATCTCAATTCGCTAAAGATAATAATGTGTATTTTGAACTTCACCCTCGTGTTTGTTATGTGAAGGATCGAATTACTAGCCCCATGCTTCTCCAAGGGCTACTAGCTCCATAAGGGTCTTTACCGTTTCAATGTCACTACATCTCATAAAAGTTCCACTGCGTCTGGAAACCACATAACTAATCCTCAAGTGTATAGTGCTATCTCCACTCCATCTTTCACTTCATTTGTTAATTTTGTTGATATCTGGCATGGCGTCTAGACCAAAATTTTCTTGTTCAATCTATTCTTAAGAATTCTCTGTACTTCACAGCGAATAAAAATAAAATACACTTATGTGATGTTTGTGCTTTAGGGAAAAAGCATGCTCTTCTTTTTCTAACTTCCACAATTAAATATACTCAGCCACGACAACTTATTGTGTGTGGTTTGTGGGGCCCTGCTTGCAATTTATCTTGAAATGGGTTTAGATATTACATGAGTTTTATTGATATCTACAGTAGACATACAAGATTTATTTTCTTCAATCTAAATTTGAAGTTTTTTGTGCCTTATTGACATTTAAACTTGTTATTAAAAAAATTGTTGGGTCAACTTATTTTATGTCTTCAAACTGATGAGGGTGGTGAATTCAAACCTTTTATACCATTTCTTACATTACACGGCATAGAACATCGCATTACATGTCCTCACACAACTCAACAAAATGACATTATTGAAAGAAAGCATTATCATGGATATTGGTTTAACTCTCATTTCTCAAGCTTCTCTTCCTTTATCATTATGGGATGAAGCTTTTGCTAATGTTGTTTATCTTATTAATAGGCTTCCTACACCAGTATTAAATTGTGTTAGTCCTTTGGAGAAGCTTTTTGGCGTTAAACCTAATTATCCTTCATTAAGAACTTTTGGGTGTAAATGGTTTCCCAAGCTTATCAAGCTCATAAACTATCTCTTCAATTTATTCCCTGCACCTTTATTGGCTATAGTAACTCTTTCATTTGATGGTCGTCTTCATATCTTTCGTCATGATTTATTTGATGAAATGTCTTTTCCTTTTGCCTCGTCATCTAATTCTTTAATGTCAAATACATCTAATACAGTTTATGTATCTCCTATTTCTTCCTTTATTGATTCTAATTCACATAACCATAATGATACTACTTTACCCTCCTCTCCTGAGGCTTCCCCTACCGTTGCACCTCTTAGGACTATTTCTCCTTGTTTGGACCCTCATTGGTATCGTTTAATTCCAAAAAAGAGCCACGAAACAAAAGAAAATTTGTAACTACCGAACTAATCCTATTACTAAGCAACAGTGGTAAGTACAGGGTCGAACCACAGGGAGACACAGAACTATTTCTCTCTTAAGTTAAATTTGACTGGAAAAACAATAAAAACGGGGTTTTGGGTTTTGATTAATTTTGAAAACATGCAGGAAAATAAATTGCAAGGGATAAATGTAAACAGTAATTGGTTCATTTAGTTCTCAGATCAAGTTAGGCATTCAATATAAATCCGATCATCGTTTTCAACCAATTGATTATGCATTCGAATTATGCATGCATGACTACTTGCTCAATTTGATTTATAACACCTCATGCCACTTCAATTTCAATGGAAATTAAAGTGGCATCAACTGTTTTAATCTCTAATGCATGGGATTGAAGGAACTCTTATCAAAGAGTACTTATGAGCGGAAGCAAGATCGTTCCAAATTTATTGTGACAGAAAAACCGCATTCACAAACATACAAGCTATGCATCTACTAACAAATAACGACATGCTTTTAACTAGAAAAATAACAAAGGAACGAGAGACATGCCTCTTGAAGAACTTTTCTTCTCTTGATCTCTCGCTCTCGTCAATATCAACAACTCTCGCTGTCGCTGTGATCGGTAAGTCTATCGTCCACCAAATCTCGCTGTTGCTCACCACCGAATGGTCTTCTACATGAATAGGCAGCAAGGAGGACACCACCACTCAGTAACCTCGATATTCTCAGAGTGAGAATTCAGAAGGTGTGGGTTCTGTTGGATTTGGTAGAGGGGAGGAGGAAACTACGATCGTTTACAACGACCAAGCAAGTGGGAGAGATTTTGTGTCTATTGTATAGACAGGTACTTGATCGTTTAGCAAATGGTGCACGATCGTTTAATAAAATGGGCCTGATCGTTTAGGTAAATCGCTGTCGCACGCGATCGCTTAGTAAAAAGCTACACGACTGTTTAGGTCGGCTGCGAGTGTACACGATCGTTTAGGACAACTTGAGCTATCGTGTGTACTCTCGTTAGCTAGACAATGAGCAGTGTATAATTCGTGAAGCGATTATCCGATCTCTTTGCAAAATGAAAACTATTTTCATTTTATCCTTCGGTTACAAAAACTGAATGTAACCTCCCACTATCACATACGGTTATGGAGAAAACCGCTAACAATTATCTTATAGTTGTTTAATTAAAAATAAATATAATCATATTATATTTATAATCTATAGTTTTAATATCACATCATATGCAATATATAAACCATAGTCATTTTCTCCTCCACAAGATATAAATCATAATTATATCCTTTTCCTCCAATTAATGTATCTCATACATCATGTCAACTATTATAGGAATGTATCAGCAAGCAACGGAAGCAATAAGGATCAATAAGCACTCTAATTCATTAATTTTGGCAGAAACTAAAGCATGCTCATACTAAAACAAGAGGGTTTCAAGTCATACCTTTGTAAAACTTCTTCAAATCTCGATTTTCAGCTGCAAACTTCTTCAAATCTTGTTGTAGACCACCTTAAGATCTTCCTCACTATTCTCTTGGAGCTTTAGATTGAGTTGTGGGACTCAAAATAAGCTTGAATGAAGGGAACTTTGAGAAGAACTCACAACAGCAACCCATTTGAAGAACACCTTCTCCAACACGAATTTTCAGCAAAAATTCTGTATTTGCATGCCTTAATTCCACTCCAATCTTCTCAATATATTGCAGGCTATCATGCAAAGAAGATGGTTGCATGAGATGCAACTCATGCTTGGAGTTATTGAAGCCAAAGAGAGTGGGTTTCATATTAGCAAGTTGAAGGTTTAATGGAAAAACCATTTTTCTATTTTGTATTGATTAAATTTCAAATTTGGATTTTAAAAATCAGTTTGATTTAAAAAAATTAAAATATTATTAATTTTACAAAATTAATTTCTTGATAAAATTAATAAATAATTATTTAAACAATTTAAATAATTCTAATTAATTTAATATCAAATATTAAATTAATTTTACACAAATCCACCTTCTTATATTTAAATCATATTTAAATATTAATTCTCATATTCCGTTTAATTCTTAAGATTAAACGTGTAATTATATCTCATATAATTACTAATTCCCTTAATTCTAATTTGAATGTTTCAAATTAACTTATCACGCTACACTAAAGCTAATCCATTTACGAGCTAGAAGGGGGACCTCGTGGACCTACAGATCATGGGCTCCAATGATCCGAGATTAATTGGCTAAACTCACTACACCAAATTAACCCCCATTTGTTAATTAATGGGTCACTCCACTAAAGCCTATAGTTGAACTCCCTTCACTGTAGATATGTTATGTCTACATGATTTAACCATAATTAGTAATCGACCCTTCACAGGTTGTTCATAATAACAGTTGGGTCAAATGTCAGTTTTACCCCTGAGATTACGTCTTGTTCCTTAAGTTCCTACTGATCTTCTAATGAACAACTGGTTTGTGATCCAGTCACTAAACCAAAACTCTCTCAGCCCAGTGAGAAGGTGGGGCCCCTTGTTCAAGACCTGGATTCAGTACTTGAGAGAACAACCTTTTTTCTATCCTTAAATTGGGTAGGCTTAAATTCCATCTTGCACCTTATGTCCCCAGCTATTTATTCAGTCTTACCCCTAAAATGAAAGGCTTATTGAGCCGACGCTGTTGAGTCAACCGTCACATATGCAAATCTAAGGATAATCTCGAATAAACAGGAGTTCATAGTTAGCTCAGGATTAAGATCGAGTTACCTAGGTCATCTAAGTGAAATTGTCACTCTTATACAGTAAACAGTGTTATAAAGTAAGAGTGACTTATTTCTTAGTCAGATCTTATGCAAACTCATTGCATAGGATGCCCCCACTCCTCATGTCACAACATGTACGAATTAGGATCATTTCGTTTGTAGCACTTTACAACTCTTTGTAGCAACTACAGAGTAGACCGCATCCAATAGTGTTACCAGAATAAGGCACCCAACCTTATTTATATACTATAAATCATTTTGACTATTTACTCGAACCTGATCCACTTTTATGTCCCCACATAAAGTTCAAGTACTCATGTAATAGGCACGGGTCTTAGTTTATTGGATTTAGACTTTTATGTATACAATTTATAAAATCAATAATAAGTTTATTAACTATAGAAAATGTTTATCTTTTTACAAACTGCGAGTTTTAGGACATAAAACCCAACAACTATATCATATATAATTGACCAGTTTAATCATATCATATATGACCAAACTCCTTTTTGTCAATTTGAACACTTCAAATTGACCCAAAAACTGATTCTCAACGTGAATCTATTAAGCTACCAAGGGGACCTTATGGACCTGTGGCTTGAAGATTCAATAGTACGTGAATAGCTGACTAAACTCTTTAGCCACGTGATCCACAATCCGTTAACTGTCAGGCACTCCACTAAAGACTGACAACTGCACTCTTCTCACCACAGATATATTTCTGTGTCCATCGGATATAACCAATTAACAGTACGATAACCCTTCATAGATGCTCGTAAGTACAACTGTGCCAATTTACTGTTTTGCTTCTGTAGTTACATCTAACTCCTTAAGTACCACTGATCCCTCTAATGAACAATACAACATAGTCCAACTATGTGTGGAAACCTCTCAGGCCATGAAAAGGTGTGTGGCGCCACATCATTCAAGCCTCATAATCAGCCCTTAAGGGAGCAATCTATCTATTTACCCATTCTTCGGGGAAGGAGTGAATTCCATCTTGTGTAGCTGAGTTTCTAGCTCCTAAATTAGACGAATCCCCAAAATGGTAGGTTTGAGTCGGCAATCTGGCCACTCGCACCCATGCAAATCAAAGGACTGCCCTGTTGGGATTAGTGTCTTAATTCTCCCAAAGTCTCATTGTTTGTAATGATACACATTTTTTTATGAATAAAATAACTGTTATTTCATTCTAGCATTTACTCATATCCAATAAACAAAGCTCCATGGTTATCTTATGTAAACTTAAGCATGTACATGTGATAAACAAGTGGATCATGACTTAAGTGATAACCTAAAAAGGTCTGTAGTATAAGGATTAAGGTGGGATACCTGATCTTGGTGACACTACGGATACGACCCGCTTTGTAGAGGTTTGCAAGTATTGTAAACTACTACAGATGATAGATCATGACCATTCATATGGAGATGTGCAAGTGAGGGGTGTCCGATACAAAGAGTTTGTATAAGACCGGACCACGAGATGACTAGACTCTGTATATAACGCCGTTGATACTTGAGACTTACATCTTACCTAAATGACCATAGGTGACACGACCTTAATCCCAAGTGTTTCGAGAACTCCTGTCTTTGAGGGCGGTCATTTGATTAGTATGGGTGAAAGTGGCCAGATTGCCAACTTAACATGCCTACCTTTTTGGGGAGTTGTCTGATTTGAGAGCTAGGAACTCAATCCACAAGATGGAATTCACTCCTTTCTCGAAGTAGGGATAAGTAGAGAGATTGCTCCCTTAAGGGCTGATTCCGGGGCTTGAACATAGTGACCACAACTTCTCTTTGGAAGATGAGCTACAACTATTCAAATTGAGGGAGTAATCCTTTTCTTTTTTGCCAACTCATCATTATTTTTTTACAAAGGGTGAGTTTTTTTATCATTTTTTTTGCAGCAATGGCCCACTGCATAACCATCTCCTTGACACATATAGAGATAACCACGAAAAAGTCTAAATAGCCCTATTATACCACCACTTCTTAATCAACATGGGGATCATCCCGAAAAGATCTAACAACCCCCATTTAATCAACATAGGGACAACCTTGGAAAGGTCTACCCTATTATATCGCCACTTCTTAATCAATATGGGGATGACCATGGAAAGGTCTAACAATCTCAATACAGGGATGACCTCGGAAAAGTCTGTCCTATCATATCTTGGTCAACATGGGGATGACCCCTGTAAGGTCTAACAATCCCCATTTGATCCACATAGGGATGACCCCGAAAAAGTCTACCTTATTATATTGCCACTTCTCGATCAACATGGGGATGACCCCGGAAAGGTCTAACAACCCCCATTTGATCAACATAAGGATGATCCTGGAAAGGTCTTGTAGGAGTATATCAGCATGCAGCAGAAGCAACAAGGATCAATAAGCATTCTAATTCATTAATTTTGGCTATAAATAAAGCATGCTTATACAAAGACAAGAGGATTTTAAGTCACACCTTTGTAAAACCTTTTGAATCTCTAATTCAAATGCAAATCTTCTCCAAATCTTATTATGGACCACCTCAAGGTCTTCCCTGCTATTCTCTTAGAGTCTTAGATTGAGTTGTGGGACTCAAAATAAGCTTGAATGAAGGGAATTTGGAGAAGAAGCTCACTGCAGATTGAGTTTTCAACAAAACTTCAGCAAGTACAAATAATTTGCATGAGCGATTTCCACTTCAATTTTCTCTATTTATTGCAGGACAATCATGCAATGGAGATTGCTGCATGAGGAGCACCCCATGCTTGGAAGATTGAATCAAGAAGAAGTGATTTTTTAGTGAGCTACTTGGTGAAGGTGAGAGGAGTTTTCCAACTTTTCACAAATTTATGTTTTCCAAATTTGTCTCCAATTTATAAAACGATTTCCAAAATCAATTTGATTTCAAAATTTGAAAACATTATTAATTTTACAAAATTAATTTGATAAATTAATTTTCTAATAAAATTAATAATAAATAAATAATTAAACATTTATTCATGAATTTACACAAATAATTAATAATAAAATTAATTTTACACAAATTCCACCTTCATGAACCTTTATTCATGAATTTATTATTAAATAAATAATTAATAATAAAATTAATTTTACACAAATTCCACCTTCATGAACTCTTATTCATGAACTTAATATTTAAATCATATTTAAATATTAATTAAATTTTCCAACTCCATTTAATTCCAAAATTAAACGCATAATTATAACACATATAATTACTCATTCCCTTAATTCTAATTTGAATGTTTCAAATTAAATTATCATGCTACTCTAAGACTAATCCATTTATGAGCTAGTAGGGGGACATCGTGGACCTACAGATCATGGGCTCCAACGATCTAAAATTAATTTGCTAAACTCTTTACACTGAATTAACCCTCATTCGTTAACTAATGAGTCACTCCACTAAAGCCTATAGTTGCACTTCCCTCACTGTAAATATATTATGTCCACTCGATATAACCATGATTAGTAAGTTAACCCTTTACAGGTTGTTCGTAATAACGGCTGGGTCAAATGTCTGTTTTACCCTCGAGATTACCTCTTGTTCCTTAAGTCCCACTAATCTTCTAATGAACAATTGGTTTGTGATCCAATCAACAAACCAAGTCTCTCTAGGGCCAATGAGAGGGTGTGGCCCCTTTTTCAAGACTCGAAGTCAGCACTTAAAGGAACAACCTCTCTACTATCCCTAAAAGTGGGTAGGAGCGAATTCTATCTTATACTCTATGTCCCCAACTATCTACCCAGTCTTATCCTTGAAATGAAGGTTTATTGAGCTGACGCTGTTGAGCTTACCCTCACTATGCAAATCTAAGGATAATCCTAAATAAAAAAAAGTTCATAGTTAGCTCAGGATTAAGGTCAAGTTACCTAGGTCATCGCTTTGAAATAGTCGGTCTTAAATAGTAAACAACGTTATAAAGTAAGAGTGACTGGTTACGTGGTTCGATCTTGTACAAACCCATTGCACAGGACACCCCCACTCCTCATGTCATAACACGTACGAATTAGGATCACATCGTCTGTAGCACTTTACAACTTGTTGTAACAACTACAGAGTGGGCCGCATCCAATAGTGTTACCAGAATAAGGCACCCAACCTTATTCATATACTATAGATCATTTTGACTATTTACTCAAACCTGATCCACTTTTATGTCTTCACATAAAGTTTAAGTACTCATGTAATAGTCATGGATCTTTTAGTTTATTGGATTTTCAGAATAAGTTTTATTGTTTACAAACTACGAGTTTTAGGACATAAAACCAAATAGGTCTAACAATCCCCATTTGATCCACATAAGGATGACCCCAGAAAGGTTTACCCTATTATATTGTCTTTTCTAGATAAACATAGTGATGACCTTGGAAAGGTCTAACAATCCCCATTTGATCAACATGGAGATGACGTCGGAAAGGTCTACCTTATTATATCAGCACTTGATCAACATAAGGATGACCCCAAAAAGGTCCAACAACCCTATTTGATCGACATAGGGATGACCCCAGAAAGGCCTATCCTATTATATCACCACTTGATCAATGTAAGGATGACCCCGAAAAGGTCCAACAACCCTATTTTATCACTTATTGATTCGATTTTGAAGATAAGGCAAATATGCCATCGAGTTTTGAAGATGAGGCGAATATGCCATCAAAATTTGAAGATGGGGAGAATATGTCATCAAGCTTTTGAGTAAAGTCGGGTAGACCGAATCACATATGAGGCAAAGCCAGGTGGACTAGACTTGGCGATGAGGTGGATCCAGGCGAACCAAACTTGATTTTGCATATGCGAGGCTATACTAACATTTTTTAAAAGGAAGCGAAGCTACACCAACATTTTGGGGAGGAGTGAAGTTGCACCAACATTTTGGAGAAGAAGCGAAGTCTCACCTATTGGGATTGGTGTCCTAATTCTCCTAGTGTCTCGTAGTTTGTAAACATTTTGTACACATTGTTATTAAAAAAATAAATTTTATTTTATTTGCATATACTCAAATCCAATAAACTAAGATTCGTGGTTATTTTATGTAACTTAAGCATGTATGTGAGACATACAAATGGATCATGCCTTAAGTAATAGCCCAAATGGTCTGTAGTATAAGGATAAAGGAGGGATACCCTATCCTGGTGTACGGATACGACATGCTTTGTAGATATTTATAAGTGTTGTAAAGTGCTACAAATGGTCTGATCCTTATCATTCATGTGGAGACATGCGAGCGACGGTGTCCTATACAAAGAGTTTGTATAAGATTGGACCACGAGATGATTAGTCTCTTTATATAACGTCGTTGATAATTGAGACTTACATTTCATTAAAATGACCATAGGTGACATGATCTTAATCCTGAGTGAGTTGAGAACTCCTGCCTATGAGGGCGGTTCTTTGATTAATATGGGTGAGAGTGGCCAGATTGCCAACTAAACAAGCCTACCTTTTTGGGGATTCATCTGATTGGAAAGTTGGGAACTCAGCTATAGAAGATGGAATTCACTCCTTCCCCAAAGCAGGGGTAAGTAGATAAATTGCTCCTTTAAGGGCTGATTTCGGGTCTTGAACATAATGGTCACACCCTCTCTTTGGAAGAGAGAACTTGATAACGGGCAGAAATGCACGTTATCATAGTGCTAAGTTCTTAAACAATGTTGGCTTGCGTTGATAAAACATGTTAAATTGCGTCAAAAAAGCATCAAATTCATAATATTGCGGTCGCATGCGTTCATCGCATAGAAACAGTTGATTTTTGTATTTTTATGTAGAAAATGCGTTGACGCAAGGCGGAAATTGCGATCATAGAAAATCATTGGTCGAGCGTAGCATTACTATAAGGCTTTACGGTGATTGTGCTCACAACATTTGCTCAAGAAGGATTGCCGCAACTTGGTCAGCGCAACTTGGTGGGCGCATCTGGGTGAAAGGCATAATTAATCACAATGGGACAGAAAGCTGATAACAGTCGAATCCGAATTAAGCTGACAGCCGCTAACGATAACAAGTACATTCAGCTTTTCGGTGACAAATATTCGGTGCATCAGTCAGAGTATTAAAGTCATCCCATCTGAGTAATCATAAGAGAGAAGCCGCCTTCACCCCGAAGCTTTATAAATACAAAAGGCATCCTTCAGAAAAGGGTTCAGCTATTTTATGAGTTCATCGTTGTGTTCATAGTTTTAGCCTTGTTCTTAGATTTTCAAGGCGGACGCAAGAGAAGAAGGTTGTACTGACAGATCGTTCCGGTAAGCTTAGGAGAGCGCCGGAAGCTTCAAGGACAGAGAGAGGGCCGACACCTGCGGAAGCAGGAATATCTTTGGAACTGAATAGAGATTGACAGTGTAAAAGCCTCGGTCAGCAAGGAATTGCTACCAAGCTCTCTACCTTTATCTTCCATTGTTATTTTGTACTCAAACTCAGTTATAAAAATGGAATTTCCTTCTCTATATCTGTTCACTTTCTGTTATTTATGCATGAGTAGCTGAATTTGTTGAATGGGTTGAGAAGCATTTAGCTAGCACAACTTGGAATCTTCATTCTATGCGATTATCTTGTATTATGTATGCTTCATTCGTCCATTAGAGATACTCGGGAGGGTAGTCTAAGGACAGGATCTAGGCTTGGGAAAATCAGGTTAGAATCTAGGCTCGGGAGAGTCAGATTAGAACGCATAATCAAGAGATAGGAGCTTAGGAATAAGCACTATTTACTATTAACGCATCGTATGCGTTCTAAAGATAGGATATGATTGTGTGCGGTCACCTTGCCTTTATGCATCTTGCATCATTGCATAGGACAAGAGTAGAGACTTAGGAATAAGCTCTATGGACACTTTTGCATTCAACACATGCATTCTAGACTTAGGAGCATCGCATTTGCATTGGAAAATGACTTGCTGTGCATAGTTGTAGCATGATTGCATAGTTTGACGCATTCCCAAGTAATGCTAGCTAAAGACCTTCTCAACCCGTTCATCCGCATACTCAGTGCATCTATCACACAATCTAACTTTTCTCAAATCCGTCGCATTTATTTATTTTTCATCACCGCAAACAACAACCTCAACAACTATTGATTTATTTGGTTACCGTAAAGTTTTCTAAAAATTACCAACGCAACCTGTTTTCACAAGTCCCTAAGTTCGACTCTGGACTTACCAGGAAACTTAGTGGAATTTACACTTGGAATTCCGCTGAGGAAACTTGAGTGCTCAACGCAATTTCACCATTGCATTTCATCCACATTTCCACATCATAAAATAATGCATCAAGTTTTTTACGCCGTTGCCGGGGACTTCGGCAAAATAGTGTGCTAATGGTAATTTTTCTGAATTCTTTGTAGACTCTCAATTTCTGGAGAATTACGACCCGGAGATTGAGAGGACATTCAGACGGAGATTAAGAGACCGCCAACAACAGTCAGATAAAGAAGAGATGGCAGAGCAACTTAGAAACGGAGCACCAAACGAAAACAACGTCATGGAAAATCCAATCCTGCTGGCAAACGATCGCAGTAGATATTAGGGACTATGCATCGCCAAACCTCTATGATTTCTCTCCGAGAATCATGAGGCCTGCCCTCGATGGAAGCAGATTTGAAATGAAATCGGTGATGTTGCAGATGATCCAGACTACACGACAATTCGGAGGCCGGCGTGGCGAGGACCCGCATGCCCACCTCCGTAGCTTTATTGAAATCTGCAATACTTTTGTGTTCCCGAACATCTCTGCCGAAGAAGTTCGACTAAATTTTTTCCCATTTTCTCTTTGTGACTAGGCAAGGAAATGGGCGTATTCTCTCGAGCCGGGAGAGATCACTTCATGGGAACAGGTCGTAGAGAAATTTATGAAGAAATATTTTCTGCCTACTGAGAATGACAGATGAAGGAAACTAATTATAAATTTTGAACAAGACATGGACGAATCGCTCAATGATGCTTGGGTGAGGTTTAAGAAGTTTGTCCGGGACTGTCCACACAATGGTTTGCCAGACTGCCTTCAGATGGAAATCTTTTATCATGGTTTGAATCCCGCTTCGTAGACCGCTGCCAATGCGGTAGCCGCTGGTGGTCTGCTTGATAAAACGTATGACGAAGCTAAGAATATCTTGGATCACATCTCTAAGAACCACGAAGATTGGAGGGATAGTGATCAGAGATTGAAAATCAAAGATAATGACACAAGTAATGGTGCTATTGTTTCACTACAAAATCAGATGACTGCAATGATGAACTTAATTCAGGGAATTGCGATCAGCAGCCCAACACCACAAAATGGGCAAATCAACGCAATTAGTCAAAACACCGCAAGGTGTTCGACTTGTGGTGATGGGCACGCAATGGAGGAATGCCCACAGAATCCACAATCCATTTACTTTGTAAAAAATAATCCCTTTTCAAATACCTACAACCCCGGGTAGAGAAACCACCCTAATTTTATATAGAAGAATTAGCAGCAGAATTCCCAACCTGTGGCACAGAAAGAAGGGCCACCTGGATTCTTCCCACGTAATAACAGTCAGACAAGCAATCAAGCGAATGACTCAGAACTGCCGTAATCTTCTTCCCTGAAAAGCCTATTGAAGCAATATATAGAGAAAAATGAAATGGTGCTTCAAAGTCAGGCTACGTCCATCTGCAATCTAGAATTACAGATGGGCCAGATTGCAAGTGAGCTAAAGAATAGACCGCAAGGGGCTCTACCGAGTTTAACAGAACTCCCACGCAACCCGGGAGGATCAGGTAAAGAGCAATGTCAGGTTGTGACATTGCGAAGTGGAAAAACTGTGGAGGGAGAAAAAATGGAGCCTAACGGATTGCTCCCATCGCGGCAGAACCTGAAATTGCGGTGATGCAAGAAGAAGAAGGAGAAAAAGAAGCAATAGAGCCAGAGGTTGTGTCGACCTCAAAGCCAACAGAGGTTGGTCTTTTTACAGTTGTCACTGTTCTAAACATTTCAGTATTAAGCAAGGCTTTTATGACTAACGACCTTAGTACATACAAGTTATTTTCATTTGAACCAAAACCAATCTCCATACCATTCTTGAAAATAAACACTTTATTCTCAGAAAAAGAGAAGGTATAACCTTGTTCAATCAGATAAGAAACCAAGATTAAGTTCCTCTTGATACGAGGAACTATAAAAACATTATTCAGAACAGATAATGTTTCTTGTCCAAAAATAACTTCAGCCTGCCTACAGCAACAACTAAAACAACTTCACCAGTACTGACTCAAAGAGTCAACTCTCCTTCTTCCAACGTTTTCCCGGAATTAAATCCTTGGTAGGAAGAACTTACGTGATTAGTAGCATCTGAATCAAGTATCCAGGCAAAATCATCATTCTCTACCAAACATGTCTCCAAGACAAATAAATGACATTTTCTGTCTTTAGACTTATTCATCTTTTGGAGAGTAGTGGGATCAGTATCAGAACCTATATAAGCTCCAAGTTCCATTTCAGAGAATAATTCTCGTCGATGAACTTCATCTGAGTCAGCAACAATTGCTTTCTCTTTTAGTCCCTTAACATTTAAGAAAGACCGGAGGTTATCTTGAAAATTGACACTACTAGTTTCTTTTTCATCCATCCCTTTATACTAAAAAAGTGAGAACTGATGTTCAAACAATTCTTGCAACGAGTCCATGATCTTACGTACAATGTCCATTTACTCAACCCTTTTGGCCAATGCATCAGGTATGCTAGCCAAAATGTGAAGTCGAGCCAACGAGTTAGCCTTCATCCACACCTCATATGCATTACGAACATTTCACGATGCATCAAGGGTCAGGACTTGAGGACACTCCTCAACCATGACAAAATCGAGGTTGTTTACCACAAAATATGTTTTAGGAGACTTTTTCTAATGTATGTAATCGGTCAAATTAAAAAAGGCAACTAACGAAAAATCATACATGTTGCTGAACGAGTCCACATTGATCTACATTAGATTTTAGCAAATACTCTTTAAAACAAAATCCAATTTGGTTTAGAAAAATCTAAATGAACCACGTATGATATCTAGTTTTGCAATGACGCTTTAGTGGTTTAGGAAAAAAGCCACCGAAAGATAGTCAATTTATCACTCCTCTGAATTGAGACATTATCAACCAGTCATTAATACCAGAACAACTCTTGTTCCTATAACGACTAGCCATCATTGATTTGGTCAAGAAATTATTAACTTGCTTAATAATTTTTCGTAAGTGTGATCATTCATTTTAGATCCTAGAGTTCCACCCCAAGCACCCAATTCGAAGGTAAAAAATCCGATTGGGGCAAAAGCTAAAGCGACCCTATCCATTTCTGGAGCTCACCTTGATATTGACCAACCGCACAAACCATTCGAAGGGGGACGCTCCCAGGGCACCACGAGGCCATACAAGAAGATCTCACGATGCAAACCAATGAAGGAGACTGCAGAACATGTTGACACACATCCTTCACCCACTTATTATAAATACTCTCTTCATCCACCTTGATATTGACTCATTCAAACACCATCCGAAGGGGGATGCTCCTAGGAAACCATGAGGCCAAGCATGAATCTCGCGGTATGAACATTCATGGAGAAACCTGAGTGGAATTGACATATCATATATATCTTTTCCTCCAACTGAGTATTTTATAACCTAGGGTGTAGTTTACTAATGCGTTATTTTATGAGGTGAAATTATGGAATGAAATGCGGTGATGGAAATGCGTTGAGCAACAAGTTTTCTTAGTAGAATCCAAGTATAAATTCCATTGAGTTTCCTGGTAAGTCCAGGGTCGAACTCAGGGACTAGGGAAAACGGTATGCGGTGGTAATTTTCAAGAAGACTTTACGGTAACCAAGAAATCAAATAGTTGTCTTGGGTTTTTGTTTGCGGTAATAAAATAAACAAATGCAGCAGAGTCATGAAAAGAGTTGATAATACGGAAGATGCAATGCGTATGCGGTGAACGGGTTGAGAAGGGGTTTGACTAACACTTCCTAGGATGTGTTCATGTTATGCGATCATGTAACACACATACAATAGCAAACCATCTCTTGATGCGAATGCTATGGCTTCTAATACTAGAACCCATGCGATATATACGATGAGTCTATAGGACCTACACATAAGCCTCTATTCTTATTTATGCGATGAAAAAATGACACACACACAAATAAGGCGACCACATAATATCATAACTTATCTCTAGGGTGCATGCGATGCAGGTTGGCAAACAGAGCTTATCTCTAAGTCCCTATCTCTTGCTTATGTAGATCTAATCTTGCTCTCTCGAGTCTAGATTCTAACCTCGCTCTCTCAAGTCTTAGGTTCTTTCTTTAGACTCTCTCTCGAGTAGCTCTAAAGGGGTGTTGGGCACATCATAAAACAAGATAATCGCATGCGATGAAGATCTTAGGTCATGTTAGCTTAATTCTTCTCAACCTATTCGGTAAATTTAGCTACTCATGCGTGCTTTCAAGAGAGTGAACAGATATAGATAAAGAAATTCCATTGTATAGATATAGAGTTGAAATACAAAATAACAATGCAAGATGAGAATAAAGAGCCTAGTAGTAAT
Organism: Benincasa hispida; assembly: GCF_027475165.1. Lineage (NCBI taxonomy): Eukaryota > Viridiplantae > Streptophyta > Magnoliopsida > Cucurbitales > Cucurbitaceae > Benincasa > Benincasa hispida. The sequence goes on along the minus strand of NC_143484.1, from coordinate 13,204,658 downwards.
CTCTTACTTCCCAAGGCTTTTACACTGTCTTTTATACTCGATTCAAAAGATAGTCTCACTCTCACGAGAGTCGGCCTGCTCTCTGCTTTTTCACGCCTCTGGGTTCTTTCTCGAGTTGCCCTGAGCGATCTTCCATCGTTTCTTCCCTTCTCTCGCCCCGCCTTCTAAATAAAAAGGAAAACTATGAACAAGGCTACTCTATCTAAGGGAAAATTGTCTAAGTGTCCAAACTCCTTTGCTGGAGGTTGCCCTTGGTATTTATAGAGCTTCTGGGTGAAAGGTGGCTTCTCTCTTATGATTGCACTGATGGGATGGCTTTAATTCTTTGACTGATGCGCCGAATATTTATCACCGAAAAGCTGAGTGTACTTGTTATCTTTAGCGGCTTGTCAACTTAATTCGGACTTGATCGTCATCAGCTTTCTGTCCCATCATGATTAATTATGCTTTTCACCCAGATACGCCCACCAAGTTGCGCTGGCTCTATGCAGAAATCCTTCTTGAATAGATGTTTGCGAGCACAAATCACCGCAAAGCGTTGTGGTAATGCTACACTCGACCGTTGCTTTCTTGTGATTGCATTTTCCGCCTTGCGTCAATGCATATTTTGCACAAAAATACACAAGTTAAATTTTTTTATGCGATGGACGCATGCGACTGCAATGTTATAAACTTAATGCTTTTTGGATGCAATCTCATATATTTTATCAATGCAAACCTGCATTGTGTAATAACATAGCATTGTAATAACGTGTATTTCTGCCCTTTATCATTTACTTAGAAAAAACAGGGCTAATGATTTTAACTAAGTGACTTTTTAGGTTTGCCCAAAAGTAACTCTTACTTTAGAAAGTTGAACAACTTTTGATCATCATCCATTAAACTCTTTAACAAAGTCTTTGATCAACTGTTGCATGCTTGTAGCAAATCTATCTAATTCACCTTTCCAGGTAGGTTTCCAGGTAGGGGTGTTCCGTTTCCATTAGCTTAAATACCCTAGCCTAGCCATAACAAACCTTAGACAAAAGGTCCCTTATAGATAGATTTAATACAAATTTAATCTTTTAGAAATCAATTTAATCCTATTAAACCGATTTAAAAGATTAACTTAGGTATCTAATCTCATTAGAACTATGAACTTAGGTCTATCTCAATCCAATTTTAAAACCCTTTTAAAACATGAGTTCACCTAAGTTCGCATGCAACTCTTTCTTATTGATTTTAGTTCTAATTTCCATTATAACACTTATAACAAGAAACAACTAAAACCAACCACAATACAAAGCAACACATATAAGACATTCATAACTCTTATAAATAAGCCTAAGTGTCATACTCCATGCATTGTTCATTCATTACTACTGGTATATAACACTTATATAACAAAGCAATGAACCAAGCAAACGTGCTCTCATACACCCTTATACTATAACTCTTATAATATAAAGATGATGCATGAATATGCTTAATGCATGCATAAATATAACTCTTATATTTTATGATGCATGAGCATGCTTTCTTGTAATTTCATCATGCCAATAACTATATTATAACACTTACAATATATGATGCATGAATAAAATGCATAAACTAAGGTGGGTTTTAAATCTATATGTCATACATTGTGGCATATAAATAAACATACATCTCATGTACATTAAGTAAAAGTTGATGAACCGGGATAATTAGCCTCAAATCCAAAAAAATAAAGCTAACTATTACAAAGAACAACGAGTCCACCGGTTCAAACAAGCGAATCAGGTCTTGAACCGTCTGGGCAAAGATCGTGTGTAACAAATCCTTGTGATCATCTAGCAACACTGTATGAGCATAAACAATCGTTTAGCAATGATCCTGTACCTTTGACTATGCGATGAAGCATGAAGGTCTCGCGATTGTGCAGCGTACATCGTGTACCACATGCCTTAAATGATCAAGTAGATGACAACGATACGGTGAAGCATAATCGTCTAAACGATTGCTGAGCAAGCGTAAGGTACCATATACCGAGTGATCATGTTGTCAGTGACTATGCGATGAAGCATGTTGAACTACACGATCGTTTAGTGCGCTCGCCTTTTATTAAATGATGAGCATAAACAATTCTATATGATCGTTTACCCCAAGCATCCATGCGACCGAGCAACCAATGCTACATGATAGCGTCAACTCTTTACCCCATCGTTTAACATTAGCTATGCGATCGTTTAGTAAATGCTACACGATCAGGTAGAACTTTTCTACACGATCGTTTAGCCAAATCTCAACGATTGTTTAGCTTGGGCTACACGATACGACCAACTTTTGGTCTTCTTCCTCGATGAGAACTGCATCTTCATGCTTCGAAACTTCATCACAAACGACTCAAACGACTTCAAGCACTTTGAATACAAACTCGATTGCTTGTTATTATGCCTAAAAATGCAAGGGCCTTTACAAATTATCACTTTGTAAACTTAAAGAAAGCTTTAAAAAGAGGCAATCATCCCGTAAACATCCATTAACACATCCACAACTACATTTAACTCTTAAATGCATTGTAGAACAAACTTAAAACCCACCACGACTGTAAAAGAAGTTCAATACAGCAATAGAATTTGGAATATCAGAACAACCTGGCTCTGATACCAATTAAAGAAAATCACAAACAAAGATATCCATGAGCAGCGGAAGTGGATCGTTCCAAATTCCATTTAGATTGAACACAATAATCACAGTCTAACTGGAAACGAATAGATTATGTATATACAGAAACTACAACATGCTACAATAAGATTCAAGGGATAGAGTATGTGTACCTTTGAAGAACCATTCTTTAAGTATCCCTTGATCAGTGTCCAATGCATCCAACAATGCACTTGAATGCAACGACCAGAACAACCAACAACACAAACGAACATAGCCTCCATGAACGTCTGAATGCTCCTCAAACCCAATCGAGTCCAACTCGATTCACGAACGAATGTAGAGCACTACCAACGTTCAACGAGTAACTATCGTATAGTCAACTCTAAGCGATCGTGTATGCTCTCAACGGCTATCGCTTAGTAAAAACTATTTTTACTTGATAGCCATTTCCCGTGAGAATTTTTCGAATGGAACTCAACCTTAAATTTTGGAAAACAATTTTTCTTTTATATCATGGTTACCATAAAATTTCCACTAACCTCCCACTCAAATTGATTATTAGAGAAAAAGAATTAATTATCATATAATTAATATATTATAAATAAATATGATAACCAACTTATCATATTATATTTATAACCTATAGTTTTAATATTTCATCATATGAAACATATAAACCATAGTTCTTTTTCTATTTTATGGTCCTTAATATAAATCATATTTATATTAATTCCTCCAATTAATGTATCTAATAGATCACACCAATTATATCACATATAATTGAATTTCCTCTTGTTAATTTGAACACTTCAAATTAACCCAAAATCTTATTCTCAACTTGAACCCATTAAGCTACCAAGGGGACCTCATGGACCTATAACTTGAAGCTCCAAGTACGTGACTAACTGACTAAATTCTTTAGTCACGAGATCCACCACCCGTTAACTGTCGGATACTCCACTAAAGACCGAAAACTGCACTCTTTGCACTACAGATATATTTTTGTGTCCATATGACCTATCAACAATGCGATAACCCTTCACAAATTGCTCGTAAGTACAACTAAACCAATTTACCATTTTGCCCCTATAGTTACGTTTAACTCCTTAAGTACCACTGATTTCTCTAATGAACAATAAGTCATAGTCCTATTATGACCGAGTTCTCTCTTCCAAAGAGTGGGTGTGGCCATTATGTTCAAGACCCGGAATCAGCCTTTAAGAGAGCAATTTATCTACTTACCCCTACTTTGGGGAAGGAGTAAATTCCATCTTTTGTAGTTGAGTTCCCAGCTCCCCAATTAGATGAATCCCCAAAAAGGTAGGCTTGTTGAGTTGGCAATCTGGCCACTCTCACCCATACTAATCAAAAGACCGCTTTCATAGGTAGGAGTTCCCAACTCACTTAGGATTAAGGTCATGTCACCTATGGTCATTTTAGTGAAATGTAAGTCTCAATTATCAATGGCATTATATAAAGAGACTAATCATCTCATGGTCCAGTCTTATACAAACACTTTGTATAGGACACCGCCACTCGCATGTCTCCACATGAATGGTCAGGATCAGACCATCTGTAGCACTTTACAACACTTGTAAATATCTACAAAGTGGGCCGTATCTGGTTACCAGGATAAGGTATCCCTCCTTTATCCTTATACTATTGACTATTTAGGTTATTACTTAAGGCATGATCCACTTGTATGTCTCACATACATGCTTAAGTTACATGAAATAACCATAGATCTTAGTTTATTGGATATAAGTAAATTCAAATAAAATAATACTTATTTTATTAATAACAATTTGTGTACAAAAAGTTTACAAACTACGAGACCACCGGGAGTTTTAGAACATTAATCCCAACAGTCTCCTTGGTAGCTAAATGGGTTCAAGTTGAGAATCAGATTTTGGGTTAGTTCGAAGTGTTCAAATTAACAAGAGGAAATTCAATTATATATAATATAATTGATGTGATGTATTAAAACATTAATTGGATGAATTAATATAAATATGATTTATATTAAGTACAATAAAATAGAAAAAGAACTATGGTTTATATCTTTCATACGATGAAATATCAAGACTATAGGTTATAAATATAATATAATAAGTTGGTTATCATATTTATTTATAATATATTAATTATATGATAATTAATTCTTTTTCTTTAATGACCGTTTTGAGTGAGAGGTTATTGAAAGTTTTATGATAACCGTGAGATAAAAGGAAAATTATTTTCCAAAATTAGTTAGTTGATTTATTTAGAAAATTCTCACGGAAAAGGCTATCAAGTAAAAAGTATTTCTACTAAGCGATAGCCGTTTAGAGTATACACATTTGTTAAGAGTTGACTATACGATAGTTACTCGTCGATCGTTGCTACACGATCATGTAGCAAAGTCTATACGATAGGCTTCCATTTTCTAAATGATCGAGTACATCGTCTAAACGATAGATAGGCTTCATATCTCCCACTTACTCGATTGTCTACTTGATCGTTTACCTCATGCTTTCCTCAATCCAAGATCATACAGAGCCCACAACTCTTGGATTCTCACACTGAGAATACCAAGGTAACACGTGTGGTGGTGTTCCTATCCAGTTCGTGAATTGAGTTGGACTCGACTGGGTTCGAGGAGCATTAAGATGTTCGAGGAGGTCGTGTTTTGTTCATTGTGTTCGAGTGCTATTCTGGATGCATTGGAGACTGATCGAGGGATACTTGAAAAATAGTTCTTCAAAGGTATACATACTCTATTCCTTGTATCCTCTGGTAGCATGCTGTAATTTCTGTTTATGTATAATCTATTCGTTTCCGTTTAAGACTGTAATTTTTGTGTTCATTCTAAATGGAATTTGGAACAATCCATTTCTGCTGCTCATGGAGATCTTGGTTTAGATTTCCTTCATCAACAACATTTTTTTGAGAGGAAACAAAGTTGCACCAACAATTTGGAGAAGGAAGGAAGCTACATCAATATTTTGAAGAGGGAACGAAGCTTCCACACTTGACTTCAAAGAGGAAGTTATGAAGCCTCCTAACTTGAAGATGGAAAAGCATCGATGAAGCCTCTGAACTTAAAGATGGAGGAGCATCGATGGAGCCTTTGAACTTGAAGATGGAGGAGCATCGATGAAACTTCTAAACTTGAAGATGGGAACATCGATGAAACCTCTGAACTTTGAAGATGGAGGAGCATTGATGAAACCTATAAACTTGAAGATGGAGGAGCACGGACGGAGACTTTGAACTTGAAGATGGAGAAGCATCAGCGAAACCTTCACATTCGAGCTTGAAAAAGCATTGGCGAATCCTCCACATTTGAGTTTGACGAAGCATCAACGAATCCTCCGCATTGAGTTTAATGAAGCGTCGTTGAATCTTCAGTATCTGAGCTTGGCGATGCATCAACGAATCCTCTGCATTTGAGTTTGACGAAGCATCGACGAATCCTCCGCATTTTATTTTGACGAAGAACTGATGAATCTTCTGCATTAAGCTTGACTTTGTGACTTTAAGCATGAAGATGATATTACAAAGCCTCCAAACTTGAGCATGAAGATGGAGCATCGATGAAACCTCTACACTTGAAGATGGAGAAGCATTGACGAAGCCTCTAAACTTGAAGATGGAAAAACATTGATGGAGCCTCTAAACTTTAATATAGGGAAGCATCAATGAAATCTTTGAATTTGAAGATGGAGAGGCATCGACGAAGCCTCTAAGCTTGAAGATTGAGGGACACCGACAAAGCCTTCGCACTTGAAGACGAAGAAGTATCGATGAAGCCTCTGAACTTGAAGATGGAGAAGCATCAACGAAATCTCTGAACTTGAATTTAAAGAAGCATCGGTAAAACTTCTGAACTTGATCTTGAAGAACATCTATAGTTGAAAATGAAAAGTTGAACTATAGACGAGTGATGCTTCAAACTTAAAGTAAGCAACGCCCAACACTGCTTCTTTATTTAATTGAGTGAAAAGATAATTAAATTTTCTAGCAATAACCTTATTGTACATATCCAACCACTTTAGCATCGTGCAAACGATATGCGTCTTCAATTTGTTGCATTGCCCCTAATATGGATGAACATCTTCAATTTGTTGTGTTGCCCATAGTAGGGATGAACATCTTCAATTTGTTGTGTTGCCTTAAGAAGAGATGAACATCTTCAATTTGTTATGTTGCCGTCAATAGAGATGAACATCTTCAATTTATTGTGTTGCCCCCCAGTAGAGATGAACAACATCAATTTTTTTTGTATCGTCACACGTAGGGTGACTGTGCCACTTCTTGATGGATTGAACTTAAATTTCTTTAAGTTACCTATGTACCCTTGAAGAAAGGAACCAAGTCATGAAGTTCAGGAGGGATTTTTTTTTTCTTTTTTTTCTTTTTTCCTGGACTGGACTTAAAGTTTCTTTTAAGTTGCCTACGTACCCTTTACAATGACTGAGATCAAGTCATAATGTAGTTCAATTTTTTTTTGTCGTTCTTCTTTTATGCTCATGCGAGCTAGAAGTAACATTCAGTTTAGGCTCTTGCAATTAAGAACTTCTACATTTAAACTTCAGAAGCTCTTATTTCATCATGGTTTTGATCATCCATTTCATTTGTAGGATTCATCAATATGAAGAGTTTTAATTTCACCATCAAGGAACCTTCTGTATTTATATCATCAGAGAACTTCCTCTTCATGCGTGAAGGAACATGACTGCAAATCTTCTCGTCGTTGTTTTTTTCATGAAATGGTCTTACCTTCAAGGTTTTAATCTTTCTTTTATATTGATCACTTATCATCTTAAGACAACTAAAAGCAGATGTTGAAGGTTGAACTTTCTTTAATGTGAAGATACTTAGCCTTTTGAAAGCTGAAGTTCGAGTTGCAATAGATGTTGGACATTGGCTTTCTTCTTCTATCGAGGCCATACTCAATCTTTGGAAGACTGAAGATCAAGTAGTAAAAGGCTTGATATGATCGAAGACAGAAATTCTTTGCTCTATTTTTTTTAATCATCGACTTCCTCAATAGTTATATGATTGTTATCGACTTCTATTATGCTGACAGTGTGACATGCAATAACTTCTGATACTTCATTCTGGATGATTATTGATGACATGCAGAAATGCATGTCATCTTAGGCCTTTTACTTAGAATTATGAAGGTTGTTAGGTAGAATATGTGTCAATCATGTTAGAAATTCACGAGAAAATGAGCTTGCGTCGATCAACATGTTGAATCTTAGCTAACCCGTTATTTTGCGTTATTATGCGTTTAATGTTTTATTTTGTAGCTAAAATAGGAAATGGATGGGCGGAAACTGGACCACTGCATAGACGACCGCATGTAGAGAAACACTCCATCGCAAGGTCAAACGCATCGATCAACGCATGGATGTTGCGGTAATCAGCCGTATGCATCCATTGCATGGGAGTTGCGCTCGTCAAGCGATTGCGGTCATCATGTAGAGTTGTGGTATTAAGTGAATGCGGTCATTGAATGATTGAGGCTATGCGACAATGCATGCTAATGGGATCAATGCAAGGTTGGTGGAATGAACATATCAATGCATCTACCTCGAGAAAAACCAAAAAGATAATGTTGACATTTCACCTACCACGCCGTTAGTGGCAGAGGTTCAGAAAAGGACTAACGCGCCGAACGTCAGACTCAGAGCAGTCCAATTAATGCTGTCGGCAACCCAAGCTCTATAAATAGAAGTCGATGAGTTGAAATTCAAGTTATCCGGGGATTTTCCCCGCGATCCGGATAAAACGCGTGAGAAGACGCTTGAGAGTTCTTCACCTTCTTCATCCATTCTGAGTGACGACCGGAGCCTTCGACTGGAGCTAGATCTCGAGAGATTCAGTTCCTCTGCCCATCCATGGCACCACTGGCAGTCTTAACGTACATCCGCTGGGAGCAAGTCTTTGCTTCTAGCCGGTCATTTCCTTTTCTTTTCTTTCTTATATTGTATTGTATGACATTTTGTGATTAAGGAATTAATACAATTTGTTTTCAATGCATTTCTCTGTCTTCTTCGACTCCATCTCCATCTTCTTTACTTAGCATCTTTACTTTCATTGCAACACTTAGTGGAATTGCTTGGGTATCGCATACTTAGTCATGTGGATTAGGGATATGAAACATGTAGCAACTCACCGAGAGGTGTGCATTGCGCGAATGTGTGCGTAATCTTATTTGCTTAGTGTGAAGCTACTGTAACATCTGTCTATAGGCTAACGCATTTCTTATCTATGAGTGAAGTCAGCAACAATAAATTGCCCGGGAGAGTAAGTGGTTGGACGCATTAAGCAATGTATGCTTTGTTCACTAGGGATAATAACAATCTTAGGTCAGTAAAGTTCATGCGGTTACCTTGTCCTATGAGCGCATCATTCATCATTTAGGCATACTTGGGAGAGTAGTCCAGAGCAAAAATCTAAAACTCGGGAGAGCGGATTGGAACGCATAGGCAAGAATGGGGAACTTAGGCATAAGCTTCGTTTGCTTCACACAGCGTATGCACCCTACAGAATGGATTTGCATGCGTCCAGGAAGTAGGATATGGTGGCAGTATGCGGTCATCTCGACATTTATGCATACACACTGCATACATCCTAGATTTAGGCTTTTAGTGTGTGTAGCATGATCGCATGGTTTGCGTTGACTAAGGTTCTCTTGCGGTCACTCTTAAGGGTTACAATGAATTCATCTCCTCATTTTATCTATTTTCCCATACATTTATTTCATGTCAAGTGTTGTCATATCTCTACCTCTCATGCATATTTTTATTGCGTTGTTTGTTAGATAGGAGTAGGAGTAGGGTTAACTTAGCAATCTCCCTTCCATTCTTTTATTTAAACCGCTGAATGCACATTATTGCATACATATAGCTACAAGTTCCTGTGTTCGACCTCGGATTACCCGAGAAACTTGCATTCGCATTATACTTGGCGTAAGCGCAAGAAAACTTGTGGCAGGATGCATGGTCATCGCATACATTCATTAATGCATTATTAGACCAACGCATGACTATCAACGCATATCTTAGAAACATGCATCGCATACCACGTCCACGGGATTTTGGTTCTCGAGTAAAATTGACTTCTTATTTCCCGCCATAAAGTTTTTGGCGCCATTGTCGGGGACTTGGCAGCTAAATGTTTATTAAGTTTTGTGTCTCTGCGAGTAAACTTTTTATCTTGGGTGTATTGCAGCTTATGCGACTAAGTTGCAAACAATATTGAAGTGTAGGCGATGCGCTGAAAGCCAATGTTGACCCCAAGATAGAAGGGCAGTCAGTCGCAAAAGAGCTGAAGGTAATTCTAAGCACATGACGGCCGTATGCGCCCAACAATTGTCGGAAGTTCCAATGGTCAAGGCAACTTGGCCCAAGCAGTTGAGAACCATCTCCTGCATGGAAGACGCCTTGCGATGACAACACTCAAATTTTTCTAGGGACGTCTTCCACTCTATCTTTACTTTGCTTTCTTAGTATAGGTTATTTATTTTATTTTCATTGTTATTTTGGATATATGGCTGCTTCCTTGGTTGTGGTACGTTTCCTCTTATAGGTGCAACAATAAGACTCCTCGGTTCGTAGATCAATGGAAGAATTCCTTTCACCTTTCAACGCATGGCTTCAATCGCGTGGATTCCAACGCATGAGCGCATGCGTTGTTCCGCCTATGGTATTTTCTTGTTATCTTGTATGCCTTATCCTTTTGAAATTCTCTTTTTCCCAATTGCGTTGTTTTGCGATGTTTCTATGATGGTACGTATAAGTTCACTTCATCTTCTAACTAATCAACGCAAGGCGTTCATTACTTTTATTAGCTTCTTCAAATTTTGAAAGTCTTATGTTTTATTTTGTGCAAATTTTTGTTCAAACATTTATTATTGCATTCTTGTAATTTTGTTTTTAGCTTTGCGGTGAGAACGCTGCCAACCTCTGAGTTTGGAGGTGGTAGCAGTCTCGAAGAATTGCGTTCATTTGAAAAAAATAAAATTGAAGTGAGATTTTGAGAATAATAACTCCATTGTCAATGCAATGGGGACACCTATGTTGATAAGAGTTAAACTGTGAAAGGCACTTGCTCGAAGTTGGATGTCCGCATGACACACGTGGGGACAAGCCAAAACAAAGGCAAGTCGCCAGGATCAACACATAAGCGTAACTCCTCTGTCCGGCGCAAGCCAAAACAAATGAGACAAGAGTTGAGTTGAATATGGAACGCAACTGAAGTTGGATGCCCGCATGACACACGTGGGGGTTAGCCAAAACGAAGAGCGTAACCAGGTTCAACGCCGTATTCTTCTCATATCGAGGCCATACTCAATCTTTGGAAGACTGAAGATCGAGTAGTTAAAGGCTTAATATGATTGAAGACAGAAATTCTTTGCTTTATTTTTTTTGAATCACCGACTTCCTCAGTAGTTATATGATTGTTATCGACTTCTATTATGCTGACAATGTGACATGCAATAACTTCTGATACTTCATTCTGGATGATTATCGAGGAAGTTTTTTGGGAGAAATTCTGCCAAAGTTACCAACCATCGAAGTTTAAGGATGTCCTTGTCTTCTTCTTTAGCAGGCATAGGCTTCCATGCCATCTTTTTTCCTTTCTTTTTATGAGTCTTGTTCCTTCTTCTATAGCTTCGATAGAAGCGTGACTCTTTTTGGGTGAAATTTGGTTGTCTTCTCTTTTGACGAGTCACGAGGATCCCCCCTTTGTCGTTACCTTCAACATGCTCATCTTTCTTCTGGGAGTCTGTCGTTTGAATCTATTTTTGGAACCGAACAACTATAGGCTCGAAAGTTCCAAATTGGATCATGCTTTCCTTTTTATCATAATATGCAGATGGTGTTGGAACACTTGAAGTTGTCACTACTGTGGCGGGATTTGTTTGAGCTACTTCATCTAAATCTAGCTCAATCTTCTTTTCACGAGCCAACTTCAGAATTAGCTCCTTCTGAAGGAACTCTAAATATAGAGAACCAATGAGCGGAAGCAGATCGTTCCAAGTACCATTGTGAAAGAACAAGACATTTACAATCAACAACAATGGTTATGCATAATGAATAAAATACAACATGCTACAAAGGTAAAAACAAACAAGGGATCGAGTGAACATCCCTTTGAAGAATTTTTCTTCTAGTATTTCCTTGATCGAACTCAGCAAGGTGTCCAACAACATGAACGTAACACGCCTCTGGAATATCCTCAAACAGCAACGATTGAAACTCGATCCTTGACCCTCGAACGAAACTCGACACTACCACAAGGCTACCTTGGTATTCTCGGTGTGAGAATCTAGGAGGTGTGGGATCTGTATGGATTTTAAGGGATGGAGGAATTAGACGATCGGGTAAACGATCGAGTAAGTTGGAGAAGGAATAAGCCTGTCATTTAGACTTATCACACCCCGCCCTGAGCCCGCCTCTTGAGCTCGAGGGGAGGTGTGAAGGACCGCAAATACCACCCTTTTGTGACACCTACTGGCCGTCTAAACCTCTTTACTCTCATAAAACTTTAAGCCAAAGATGTAAACAACAACTGTTTTATGGAGCTCATTTTATTACAAACAGTACAAAATTGATACAACTCTCGGGCTTAACTACAAAGTTTAGAACAACAACTATTAAAACCAGAAGTGTGATTGTGGCTGTGGCAGACCTTGACCTTAGTAGCACCCTGGAACTCCTCACCTTTCGCTACATGGGAAAATAAATATGAAAGAAAAGAATGAGCTTCAAGAAGCTCAGTGAGTGGTAAGCAACTTCTAGAGTCTATTTCAACTCATAAAATAACAAGCATATCACAACTACGAGGTTACATTCAAATCTCAGCCTTGAATGAGTCTGTTCTCAACTCTATCTACACGCACGATAGATAGTTAAACTGATACTACTCATAATAAGTCTGTTCTCAAACTCTACCTACACACACGGTAGATAGTTCAACTAATATTGGTCATAAACGCTTACTCTCTTGCGTTTGCTATGTTTCCTATGTGCACATAGATCCCTACTTATGGGCACAAAAGCTAGGCCTACCGGCCCTCTGACCATCCCATACAAGGTTCCTCCCACAGGCTCAGGAACTAGACCTCTCGGTCCTCTGACCATCCCGCGAGGTTCTGCTCTGGGCTCAGGAACTAGGTCTATTGATCCCCTGACCATCCCGTTCACATATTCTCATTCTCATGCTAATTACTCATTCACAACATAAGCATATACATATACTCTAAAAGATATGCTTAAGATTTAAAGGAAATTACCACTCACCTTGGTCGAGTAGGATCCTTCCTCTCTAGATGTTCCTTGGTTTCCTTGGGCTTCGTTTTGAACCCTAAATTCTAGATCCAAATACAAGCTCAGATTACTCATAGTTCTAAGCCTTATTCCGAGATACTTTCTTCTATAAACATGCTCTAAAATGTCTCAGGAAGCTTACCTTAAAATCTCAGCTAAGAAATTCTTGTGGTTTGGCTGGAATCCTCAAATCTTCAAGACTGGCTCAAGCTTACCCGAGAGCTCGACCCTTCTGTATTTTCCTCACTCTTCAACCTAATTCCTTGGAGCTTCTTCTCTAGCAGCCCTGCCTTGAAAACTAGACTCTTAAAATTTTCAGGTGACTTTAGAATCACTTAAAACACACGAGTATTCTGGGAGAACTCCTCATCCAAAGTTGATGCTACTTCCAGATCTCACTGTCCGACAACATCTCCTCCTCTTGGAACCGCATGATCTTCCTCCGAATCTTCACTCAAACACTCTTCCTACTATTTTCAAGAGGATTTCAGGTTATGAAGTGAAGAGACACAGCGTGGTGGTATTTATAGGCCAAAGGAATCGATTCTTCTCTTTTCTTAAAGCTTCCAATGCATGACACCTCCTTCTTTAGAAACTGTTGGAGTGTTTGCACCATGCTTTGCCGCCACCTACGTCCTTGCCATTCACCTACTTCCATGACACTCACCTACTTGCATGAAGTTTGAGTTATCTTCCTCAGGCATTGGTAATGTAGGTTTTGTACTATGATGCAAGTCCATGCCATAAACTTGATGACATAGAATTTATGCGATGATATGTGATACTACTTCTAGATATGCGTTATTAACGAATGTTCTTGTAGTATGCTGTGCGTTGTCACAAGTTTCCTTGCGTTGAAACCAAGTATAATTTTACCGCAAGTTTCTCGGTATGATTCGAGGTCGAACACGGGGAATGTTTTAGGTTATTGCGTTATGTTTGTGATATATGCGACCAGAAGTTTTTCAATCTATAAAAGAATTTGTGTACAAGAAATTAAACATGCGATAAAGTAAAGTAAAGCGGTAAAAATGCGATAATAACATAAATTACGTTAAAGTAAATTGTGTTAAAGTAAATCTAAGATAAGATGATACAAGATACAGGTTTCGTGATATAAGATACTGAGGTCAAGGCTGGCTGTGAAGATTATGCAAAGATCGTGTAATGCAATGACAAGTCTTATGTGCGAAGTAGAAATAGAAAAGATAACTAATATAAACAGCGCAAGTTCCTTAATCGTGTTAAAGATATAAGTACCGTTCCGCTTTTCCCTTGGCATAACCCTCTCGGTGATCGGCCACGTTCCCACATTTCTGTGGTGAAACATGGGTGAACGTAATGAACGCAAGGTTTCTTCCATCTCTAGAAGTACTACTTGCTTCAGTTAACGCATTCTTCTAACCTTCTCTCGACAGATTAGAATGACATCTTCACTTCTGCTCTCATAGGTGAAGATGCCGTCTAGCATGCTTTAGCTAAACACATTTATCTCTTTAGCACAGATTAAGTTACTCGTTTAATCCATATTAATTACCAAGGTATTAAGAAAACTTCATGGAGAAAACGATTAATGGAGGAGTGGAAATAGACAGAGAAGTGGTAATGAAAGTGATCGAGACATTCAATAAAACTATTTAGCGTCTGATACATGATTTGTGAATGAAGAGATTAAGAAGATGAAATACACTTGATGAAATATAGTTAGAAACAAATACAAATAAGCGCCAACGTCTTAGCGCCAATCTGGATGGAGATTTGCTTGGCGGCGTGGATGTAGTGAACGAATGGATGAGCTTTCCTCTTAGGCTTGCTCAATCGGTAGCAGGGATCTAAGCACAGAGCTTCACGGCGGGGATCTGGCAGATTCGCACTGAGACTCACCTTTCGGCCTTATCTCTTCTCTTCTTGAATTTCTTCCGATCAATACCCAGCTCAGCCTTTCTCTCAATAATCCAGTAGCAATTAGCCCTCGTATCAATTATACCCGTATCAAATATAACTTTTCTGAATTCTATGAGAGTATTTACAGGTGAAAAGCTTTGACTCTTGGCTTGTGGACCCGACTTATTGTTATGGAAATTTTGAAGATGGGGGAATAAATATTCCTTCTGTTATGCAATCAGACCATCAATTCTGCACAACGGTTAGTTGTACACATGTCACAATCCTCTATGTTTGCGTTGCTCAGCTGCATCTTTCGATCGGTTGCTCGCATGCGGTGTTGTTTTTATTATTGCATGCGGTTGAAATTTAGCTCTGGATCTACTGTCGCATTGCCCCATCATTGCATTAATCGTCTTTTCATTGTTGATTGACGGTCGCAATGTGACAGAGATGCATTGTTCAATTTCTCGTTGAGCCTTGATCGCAAGCGGTGACTTGGTTTCTTGCAAAACAGAGTAAAAATATCCTCTTCTACCATCTTGACGATGTTAGTGGGTGTAATTGCGATAATTCATAATTATTGTATTTCTGAGCTACCTTTCCATACAATCAAAGCATATTCCTTCTCTTTTGGCTGCAATATCTAGATAAGGCAGCATAAATAACTTGTATTTCTACAAGTTATCAGGCATAAGTCTTCCTTGCATGAAACTCTATTTGTCACACTTCCTACTAACTCAAGCTCAATCTCTTCTCAGTATAGCCAACTGTTCGAGTGAATCCATCAGCCTTGTGTAATGCAAGCCTCAACAACGCATAAACACTTGACCCATCATCTAGTTCATCGTGTAGCTCTTGTACCCATCGCATAGCTCCATCGTTTAGTGATCTCTCACTATCAACGATCTCACTGTCGCTCATCGTTCAGCGCATAGCCTATCGCATAACTCATAGTTTAGTGATCTTTCGCTTTTAACGATCTTGCTGTTGCTCATTGTGTAGCGCTGACGCCTATCGTCTAACGCATCACGCCCATCATCTAGAATGTCCGCTTATCATGTAGCGTTTACACTTATCATTTAGCACTATCGTCTAGTGCTACCGTCTAATACTTATGTTAATCGTGTAGCGCCATCGCTTATCGTGTAGTGCTATTGTCTAGCGCATCATTTAGCGCTGTATGTAGCTACACGATCGTCCGCGCGCATCTCCAACGCCCAATGCCTTGTGCTCATTATGTAGCCCTCTCCCTCTCACTCACGCAGTCTCTTATCATCCCAACGCATGAGCAACCTTTGGGCAGTGCCTCTTGCCAACACTTCAGCCAACATGCATCCATACCTCATAAGCCCAACACATGGTTGTCCTTGGCTTCAATTCTTAATTCCTTTTAACCTCTACAAACTTAGCCTCCTTAGAGCCTCATGCATTAATGTTTCCTAACACCAAATGCATGGTTTCTTTTGACTTCATACAAAATCACTAGTTAAGGCTTAACTTAAAGCTACTCAAGGAAAATCTCTTCAAACACTTAGAAATTTTCCTTCTCTTCAACATAGGATTTAACTTATACTTAGCTAATTCCCTTAATTACCTGATTAAGTAGGGAAATTAAAATCCAGGTTTCACAAGACTTGGGTACTCGATCGTTTAGTTACGAGTATCTATCGTATAGAAACCTCGATTGATCGTTCACTCTCTCAAAGATATCGTATAACTCGAAGCCTTTTGCACGTCGGATGTTCAAAATGAAAAGGATTTTCAATTTTATCCATAAGTTACCAAAAACTGATTAAAACTTCCCACTCAGTCAGTTATTAGGAGAAAAAAAATCGAAAATCAATTATCTTATAATTAATATATTATAAATAAATATAATAACTAATTTATCATATTATATTTATAATCTATAGTTCTAATATCACTTGCAACATATAAACATAGTTCTTTTCCTTCTTTATGGCATTTAATATAAATCATATTTATATTAATTCCTTCATTCAAATAATGTATCAAATACATCAAATCAATTATATCATATATAATTGAACTAATTTAATTATATCCTATATAATCAAATTTCCTCTTGTTAATTTGAACACTTCAAACTAACCCAAAAATGATTCTCAACATGTATCCGTTGAGCTACCAAGGGGACCTTATGGACCTGTAGCTTGAAGCTCCAATGATATGTGAATAACTGACTAAACTCTTTAATCATGATATCCACC
Source organism: Benincasa hispida (assembly GCF_027475165.1). NCBI lineage: Eukaryota > Viridiplantae > Streptophyta > Magnoliopsida > Cucurbitales > Cucurbitaceae > Benincasa > Benincasa hispida. The sequence goes on along the minus strand of NC_143484.1, from coordinate 13,187,587 downwards.
ATCCATTAATTGTCGGGCACTTCACAAAAGACCAGTCAACTGTATGATGACCCTTTACAAATCGCTCGTAAGTATAGCTGGACCAATTTACCGTTTTGCCCTTGTAGTTACATCTAACTCCTTAAGTACCACTGATTCCTCTAATGAACAATACATCATAGTCCCTCTATGTATAAACCCTTCTTTGGCCAACAGAAGGTGTGGCGCCACATTGTTCAAGCCCCGAAATCAACCCTTAAGGGAGCAATTTATCTACTTACCCCTGCTTCGGAGAAGAAGTGAGTTCCATCTTGTGTAACTGAGTTCCCAGCTCCCCAATCAAACAAATCCCCAAAGTGGTAGATTTGAGTTCGAAAATTTGGCCACTCGTATCCATACAAATCAAAGGACTTCCCTCATAGGCAGGGGTACCTAACTCACTCAGGATTAAGGTCATGTTACCTATGGTCATCCTAGTGAAATGAAAATCTCTGTCATGAGCGGCGTTATATAACAAGACTAAACATTTCTTGGTTCGGTCTTATACAAACTCCTTTGTATAGAGCATCCCACTCACATGTTTAATACATGAATGGTCAAGATAAGACCATTTGTAGCACTTTACAACACTTGTAACATCTACAAAGTGGGCCACACTCGTAGTGTCACCAGGATAAGGTTTCCCTCCTTTATCCATATACTATAGACCTTTTAGGTTATCACTTAAAGCATGATCCACTTTTATGTCTCCACATACATGCTTAAGTTACAACGATAACCAGGGATCTTTGTTTATTGGTTTATGGTTAATGCAACTAAAATATCTCATATTTCATAGACTGAAGTGAATAAAATATCTCATATTATAAATCACAAAACTGTTTGTTCATACAGGTGTTTACAAACTATAGGACCCTACGAGATTTAGGGCATCAACCCCAACACCTTCAACACGAAGCACTTTTTCACTGGGTAGCTAACAACTTGATGATTCTTGCAATAGTTGGGATCATCTACTTTTCCTGCTTGTTTCGATCGCTTGCATTCCGGTAACTAAATAAGTTTCTTCTTTAGTACTTGCTTGAGCATGTCCACAACATCAGAATCAGGGAATGGATAAACCTTCTTCTGTCTTTCTTTAAGAGTTGGCTGATGCTTCTCGCCCTTATTGTGTTTTCTTTCAAATTTTTTTTGTTTTCCTTTAGAGGAAAATTTCATTGAGGTTTCATGAATGATCATAGATTCTTTAGTGGCACTATCCATAATCTTTTCAGTACCCTTGGTTTCATTCTTGTGCTTTTTCCCTTTAGGATCTAGTAAATCTTTAGTTCCCTTATTAGCGATGCTCAGCTGCATGTCATGAGCGCATTTTGCCAACTCCTCAAACGTACAAGGTTTTATCCCTTATAGGATGTAGAGAAGCTCTCAATGCATGCTTTGGGTGCACATCTCCACTGCGAACAACTCTGTGAGCTTATCTTTGCAATCTAGACTTAGAGCTCTCCATCAATTGATGTAATCGATGATCGACTCTCCCTTTCATTGATTGGTGCTTGTCAACTCCAACATGCCGATGATACACCTAGTGCTATAAAAGCGGTTGAGGAAGTCTCTTTCCAACTATTCCTAACTGTCAATCGCTTCTGGCTCTAGACCAGTATATCAATCGAAAGCATTTCCTTTCAAGGTACGAATGAACGAATTTACTAGCAGGACTCCTCTAGTTCCTGTATTTTCACAGGTTTCGATGAAGTGAGCAATACGTTGTTTCGGATTGCCCTTTCCATAAAACTGTTGGAACTTTTGAGATTGGTACCCAACAGACATTCTCAGATTGTTGATTCTCTTAGTGTACGACTTGGAATACATAAAAGAAATTTGTGATGGGCCTCCATACTGAGCTCCGATGGAGTTGTGATCATATCCTGCAGTTGCTGGACTGACAAGGAGGCAACAAAAGTTGATTGTTCCGATTGGTTTTCTTGAAACACGGTCTTACCTTTGTTATTGGCTTTAACAGCAGGAGTTTGACTCAACTTAGTAGCTTCACGAGCTTGCATCCGTTCTCTTAAGGTGGCGATTTCATGATCATGCTTCTCTATAGTTTTCATTAGGAAATTTATCTTACTTTCCATCTCTGCCATGGCCAATTTAGTCGTTACATTAGCCATCATGACAGACACTATATCAAAGTATCATTCTTTCTTTGATCGATCAGAAATAGAAGCAGATTGTCAAATAAAGGATTTTCTCTAATGGAGATTCCATCTTTAGGACATTCCATCAACTATTCCCAAATTTTCTCCATGATTATAGAACCTATGTAAATGTCGATTGCGACGGTAGCTTTGGATGAAACTTTCTTTGGTGCCATTTATCGATTTGTTGACTTAGATGACGAGAGAGAGATAAGAGGTAGAGATGTCCCACTGGATGTGCCAATTTGTTTGCATGAGGTTTTCGGAGAAACTTGCTTCGTGGAATTTGAACTTTTGTATTTGTATTGACTTCAGTATAGAAAGTACAATCTCTAATATATAATTCTTTGATGCGTTTAAAAAAAAACTTTAATCTTTAAGTTACTTTATCTTCTTGAATGATCGACTTTTGAGCTTATTGACCTTCTTAGATGATCGACTTTTGGGCTTGTTGATTTTCTTGGATGATCGACCTTTAAGCTTGTCGATCTTCTTGGACGATCGACCTTTGGGCTTGTTGATTTTCTTGGACGATCGGTCTTTGGGCTTGTTGATCTTCTTGAATGATTGGCCTTTGGGTTTGTTAATCTTCTTGGATGATCGACCTTTGGGCTTGATGATCTTCTTAGAGGATTAGTGTTTGTACGAGGCTTCCAGAGAAACTTGTTTTGTGGAGTTGAACTTGAGATGGTATTGTTGTTGATGTTGATTTGATGTGATGTGGTTTGGTCTCTAGTACTTGATCCTCTGATTCTCTCTCGGTTGAATGCGTACGCTTGATGTATAGAAGCAGAGCGTGTGGATGTTCTTGAGCTCGGAGTCTTAGAAGAATGCTTTTATCTTCAAAGGACTTCAGTCTTCAAGTGTAGTTAACTTCAGGAGTTTGGGCATCTTCTGATTGTTGGGAGAATTCTCTATAGGTCATCTACAGTGTAGAATTGCTGACTTCCACAAATGGGGAGAGCTCCTCTATTTATAAAGTTCTTTGGTGGCCTCATTGGCAGTGGCTCAGTTGGTCTATAGGCTGGCCTTTGGACCTAATTAGTTGGATTTGGGCTTGATTTGACGTTTGGGTCAAATTCAACCTATTTTTTTTGGCTTAATTGGGCTAACCCAAATAATAATATCAAATTGGATCAAATTAATCTTATATGATTCAACAGTCATGATGAAACTATGTGGCGTCATTAGAATTTGTCTTCAAATCCAATTTGGGACACATGTCAACTCTTGATTGGTCCTAAATTTGATGATTTGGAATTTCGTCATGAATGACGTGGTAATTTGTGATTGGTCCAAACTTTCTCATTCAACAATGTCGACTCAGATCCAACTCAATTATGTTATTATGTAAATGACATGCTTGAAAAATATTAAAGTTAAGTTAACTGAATGCCTTAGTCAACGGAATTTATATATTGTAAAACTCCGATCGATTTCAATTGTACTAAAAATATTAAAATTAAAAAAATATATAAACATTCTTATTGTAAAATTTAAAACTCAAAATTTAAAATAAAAAATTAGTATACATATTGAAAATTTGAAAAGTGAAAATTTAAATAACATATAAATCAAAATATTAAAAAAGTTTAAAATTTAAAATTAAAATAAAATATAAATATAGCAAAATTATTTTTTTTGAAAAACAACAAAATTAATTATGAGAAGAAATAAAATAGAACAAATGGAAATAAATATAAAAAATAGAAATGACATATCTAGGAACTTGAACACACCACCAAGAGGTAACAAATTTTTATACTTTCTCAAATTTGAAAATTCTTAAAATTTAGAAACAATAAATAGATGAGAAGAAATGAGAAAAAAAAACGTTATCAAACAAATCCTTTACATTTGCAAATTAATAAAATTAATAGGAGGTAACAAATTTCTAGGATGAAAAAGAAAGGTCGGCCTCAAAATATATATTTATTATTACAAATACAAAGTTAGTCACAGTGTTGGTTTCAACAAGTTCAAATCATTGGCTTTAGATCTCTTGGAGGCAATTTGAATAGCCACTAGTGAAAAAAGCAAGACGTTTTCATATATCTAATCTCACAAATACATACCGAATCACAATTTGTTGGTTCAACCAAGTACAAACCATTGACTTTGGGAATGTTGGAGGTAATTTGGATTGTCATAAGTTGAAATACTAGGTGTTTTCATGTACATAATTTTACAAATACAAGGTCAATCACAATGTGTTGGTTCCAACAAGTTCAAACCATTGACTTTGGGTGTCTTGGAGGCAATTTGGATCGCCATTTGTGCAAATACAGGAGTTGGTCACAATTTTTGAAGAGTTGGAGCTTTCAATTTGCAAACAAAGACTCTTTCCATCTTGAGTGGAAGTGGCCAAATGAAGCTTAGAATTCGAAATGGCACTCCAAACACTTTGTTGGCCCAAACAATCAGTTGAAAGAGATGCCTCAAGGCCTTCCCCGCTAGCCTTCAAGCACAAACCAGTGTCTGACATCCTAATTGGAGTGCCATCGTTGTCATGACTCCATCGAGTTGAGGCAGAGCAATCAGTGAGGAAAATTTCTTTGTTGTCTCTAGAGACTTGGATACATTGGCCACTTTGTGGATGATATATAACATATGAGAATGATGCATTGGAATTTGGATCTGTGTACCATAAAAAATGTTACAAATTGTTAATTAACTAGTTTTACAAAACTTTTTTGAATTATTGGACATTTATTTTTACAAATTGGAGTAGTTTGCTAGTTATAGATTCTTTCATGTACTCATAACATTAATATAATTACCTTGTAATAGGGTCTGCAATAGTTGAAACTTCTTTACAAAGTTGGGATTCTTAATTTGAGTCCAACTGGAGTCGAGTACTCCAAAAGCTTCTGCAGGCTCTGCTTGACCTTCCCTATAATAATAGCTTCCTTGCCAAGTCCACAATGCCCAATCCAAATCTTTTTGTGCAAGATGGGCTGTGAAGCAACTCATGAATCGATTTTCTGCATCATCAACCTCTCTTTGATCATACCCATATTCACTAACAAATAAAGGAAATGGATTTGATCCTTCCATTACAAACCCAGCATGGTCTATAAATCCATTCACAATATTTGCACAGATCTTGTTCAATGGTTGTTGTACAAACTTGCTCTCAGAATCTCCACTAAAAGAATACAAATGTACCTCGAAAACTAACTTATTGTCTAAGGTGTTTACCGTCAAAGGCTTTTCCTTTAAGCATCGGAGATCATTGTCATAATTTAAGCCTGAAACAATCACTAAAACTTCTGGATTTATTTTATGAATCGTGGTTACTCCTTGACTTACATAGTTGTTCCAATCATTTGCATTTTCCATAAAGCCTCGTATCTCATTTCGTAAACTCATTCCTATTACCTAAACAACAATCAAAAGACTTTATATGTTAATGAAATGTTATAAAAGTTTTTAAAAGGTCGAGTTTAGTTTTAAGAATTTAAGAAAATCTCTTGATGTTACATACCGTTGATTTGTTGCGAAAGCGTTGGGCAACTAAGCTAAGACCTTGTAGCCATTCTTGAGGGTCAAAATTGCGGTTTCCGAAAAAACCATTGCCATCATCAAGAGAGCAACACCATCTTGGTTGGCTGATGTGATTGTCAACGATGACCATCAGACCACTCGCCCCCAACACATCAACAACAGCTTCATAAGCTTCAGCAATAGTCTTGTTCAACACAAAAGGATTATATTGAGCCAATTCAACTTTTGCTTGTTTTAAATCAAGAAGATCAAAGTTTTCTTCAACCGTCCTATTCGCATAGCGAGTAAACATATGGGTTGCATATGTGAGTCGTACACAATTAAATCTTAACTTGATTGCCTCATCTGCTAGTTCTTTTAATGGTCTATGGTTGAGGCCTTCTGCCAACATGCTCTGTGTGTGCGAAGGCCAATTCACACACACAAGTTTCACTCGACGACCTGTTTGTGAATCAATGATCCATCTTCCTCGTGTTGACAATGATAACGAATAAACTGAAAGGGATGAAAACACAAAAGCTAAGGCTAGAAAGATAATGATTTGAAAATGTCTTCCCATTTTCTTTTTATCCTTTTGTCAATAAATATCTTTTTTTGGATTGTGGTGAGAAGCAAAGCCTGAGCATTGCTTATATACACTTTTATGTTGGTTGAAATTTGTTAAAAGTTTGTTTTGATGTATACAACTTTGTCGTACTTTTTCTGTATTGAGAAGCTTAATTTAGTTCATAAAATGTATTTTGTTGAAAATCGATAAATGTTGCTAACAAATTAATGCTAGCTAAGTCTCGAGAAACTTCCAGCCAACAAAGTCAATACTTTGATTATAACAAAGTTTTCAGTTTCAATATAAGGACAGTTGCAAATATAGACATTAGACCCAAAATCTTAGCAGATATAATATAATGTAAAAAAAATTACAAATACGATCAAATTTAAATAGTTTATCAGTAATAGACCATATTATTGGTAGGAGTCTATCACGTCTATTCTTTAACAATCAAGTTTTAGTTTTTTTTTTTTTTTCAATCTTTTTCTTCTTTAATTTTCTAATCTATCAATTGTTTTAGTATATAAACGATATATCAAAATTGTAGACTATGTTAGCAATCTATCAAACATCAATCAACAAACATATTAAATTTTGGACAAGTATAATCATTATTATATCATATATAAATTATCAAACATATTAAATTTTGGACAAGTATAATCATTATTATATCAGATATAAATTATCAAACATATTAAATCTTTAGTCCAATTACATACTATTAAATATCAATGAGCAAGAATACTAAATATTTGAAGTATATTAATGATATATCCAATATAAGACGTGAGTGTATTACTCACTAATAAGCAAATACTTGAAATATACATGGGTATGTAAAAAATATATCTAACATCAATAAATATTTAAATATATCAGCAATATATCTAACGATAATCAATATTCAATCAACACTTATTTTGAAGTAAATATACGTGTTTCGTTATATAAGCATGATATTCGAAGTATATCAACTATATGTATCAAATATAAGACATAAGTGTATCAGATACCAATCATTAAATACTTGAAATAAGGCATGATTGTATTGGCAGTCTAATAACAATAAACATTTGAAGTGCATTAGCGATGCATTTGACAACAATAAACATTCAATTAGTAACTTATTTTTAAAGAAAAACATGTGTATACCATTTAGAACCATGAATATAAGTGTATCAACAATATATCATATACAAGACATCAATCGATAAATATTATAAGTAAGATATGAGTGTATTAACAATATATCTAACATTAGTCTGTTGGACCGGTATGGCAACCCTAGAGAGAGGTGAATAGGGTTTAAATAATTTTTTTTGAAAAATATGCTTAATTTAAACTAATTAAATATTTTCTAAATAAAATTAACAAAAATCCTAATTGATGCTATATAGCAAGATTGATTAAAATTATGTAACAATATACTTAACCAATCTCAACTAACAAAAGGCATACAATTAAGATTAAATGAAAAAATATTAGAAAAGCTTTAGATAAGAACACATCGTAATTTTGATAGTAGTTCGGTCAAACTCAATCTACATCAACTTTTCCAAGCACCTCTTGGGATTTCGATTAAAAATCTCTTTTGACTCTTTCCACGGATGAAAGAGGAACTGCTACCTTGCTCATTTTTTCAGATTTAAGAGCAAACCCGATTCTTTCCACGGGTTAGGATCCAACCGTTATTATATTCATGAAGCTTTGAAACACTTAATAAAACTCTCTAAAAATAGTGAGCTTACATAAAAGTTTGAGTTCACAATATTTAATCCTCACAATATAATAAAAAATTTCTCAAGAGCAAGATGAAAAAAATAAAAATAAAATTGAGAGCTTTGAGAGAGATCAACAATATTGGCCTTTTTGCAATTTTTTAGGATTGTAAAGTGTGAAAAAGTTGGAAAAATTTTAGAGATGATGAAGTTTAAAAAGAGAGTGAAGTGAGGTAAAAATCATATTTTGATTTGAATCATTGGATTGATAAATAAAAAGGTGGAGATTAAAAGTGGAAAAATAATAAAAGAAATAAAGAAATATATTGTAACGACCCGACCCCCTAGGACTTAAGTTAGGTCGTTACTAAATATATGCATGCATGAAACTTAAAACGACAATCTGTTATGGTGAAATGAATGTTAATTAAATAAGATAAGTTCAAAAGACTTTCATTAAATTCAAATATTAAAAACAACAGCAGAGTACTCATAAATCATAAATGATAATAAATAAGTCTGAAAACGATTCTTAATAGTAAGTTTTAATATCAAAATTGAAAGTTAGGAAAACATGAAAAGAAAGCTAAATCTCATGAGCGAAAGCATAAAACTAGTCCCAGTGGCTCGGTCACGAGTTCCACTTGTCCATCGCCAGTGCATCTCTACCTTTACCTGAAACAACAACATAAAAAAGAATGAGTATAAAATACTCAGTAAGTAACCTCACTACTGGGGTCAGGTTAGGCATCTATGCCTTCTAGATGCCTACCTCTGGTGGAACATATAAACCGTCCTAGTCCTCAGGGGATATATACATACATGAAAAAAAACTGAGTTCTATCCTACTGTAGCTAAATATGCCCACTACCTTTGGTGAATCCCGAAGGAAACACAATCTGGTGAATCTCGAAGGAAACACAAACTGGTGAATCCCGAAGGAAACACAAACTGGTGAATCCTGAGGGAAACACAAACCTAGTGGGCATTCTAACTAATAAGTAAAATCACTAGCATAGGCTCGACACCATAATTATCACAATAACTCTATAACATACATATGCTTCAACACCATGGCTCTATAATAAACACACATGCCTCAATATCCACAAATCACATACAACCTCATGGAATCAAATATCATCTCATACTAGCATTCAGGTATCCATGTGCACAAATACATCTTTCATATCCTCAAGCAAAAATGTACAGCGGTTATACTAAACTATCAGATCATCATGCTGTCATTCTACCGTAACATATACTAAATTATCAGTTCATCATGCTGTCATTCTACCGTAACATACATCCATCATGCTAGCATACATCCGGTGACTGGCCCGAGTCGATACTCCACAGATAAAAATTAGACCACTATACTATAACGGAAAATCCAAAGTAGCAGCCCTACAACAAAACAACTCTCAAATTTCAATTGAAGCCACAATTGTAAGACTTCAGGTGCAAATCCAAACTATCAAGAACTTACTCAAAGAATGAAAATCACTTCCACCTTCCTCGACGGTGCCTCCTTTGACTTCCAAACTCCTTGACGACTTTAGCTTGAAATAAAATCCAGTAAGGCGAGTCATAACACTGAAACACAATATTAATGGCCAAGAGAATGAAAAGAACGACACAACCTTACCCCAACAGATCTGACAAAAACATAGATAGACCCGACGCGGCAGAGTGACGACAATCGACGGAGAAGCAGTTGGGGTGGCGGACGCGACTTGAAGTAGTTCTCATGTATGGTCGGCACTACGCAAACGACAAAGGAGACCGATCGGACGAGTGACGCGCAAAGGAGCTCGGCTGGACGAGCTGGAGAAGTTGGGCAAGCTGCTCTAGGCGGAACGCAGCGGACGAGACGCCTTCAAATCTGGGCTCTCGGCAGAACATAACAGACGAGGCGTCTACTCTGACCGGCTAGCGCGCTCAGGGGGCTTTGAATGCCGACTGCTCATCGACGTTGGGTTCGACAAAAAGCTGCACTGGCGTCGATGACTAGGTTTTCTCGGGGGTGGGAGGTTGAAGAAAAAGGGTTTAAGTTTTTTTTTTATAAAAAAAAATAATAATAAAAATAATAAAAAAAATAATAATAAAACTAAAAAACTAAAAAGGAAATAAAATAAACTTTATTTTATTCCTTTCCTTATTCCACTTTATACTATTAAATTTCTTTCCTTCCCAAAATAAAATTACTTCCTGTCATTAATTTCTAAATTGAATAAATTCAATGCCAAAAATTAAATTCCCTCAACTACACTTGACTTCCAAAATTCCAAAAATTCCCTCAATAATAAAAAGGAATTACTTAAATTACATAAAAAAAAATAAAAAAATATTTAAGGTGTTACATTCTTTCCTCCTCAAAGAACTTTTGTACTCGAAAGTTCATTCCTGAAAAAGTTCCGGGTATTGGGCCTTCATCTCATCCTCCCACTCCCAGGTAGCCTGATGCATTATTTTATGCGATGAAATACTGGAAAGGACTGCGTTGGTGGAAAATGCGTCGTGCAAACAAATTTTCTCAGCAGGATCCAAGTATAAATCCTACTGAGTTTCCTGTTAAGTCCAGGGTCGAACTCAGGGACTAAGGAAAACAATATGCGGTAGTAATTTTTAGATCAATTTGTGGTAACAAATAAATTTATAGTTTGGTTGGTTTGTTGTTTGAAGTATAAAAAGTATGCGGCGGATTTGAGAAAATATTGATTATGCGACAGATACACTGAGTATTCAGAGGAGCGGGTTGAGAAGGTCTTTAGCTAGCGTTTCCCGAGGATGCATTCAAACTATGCGATCATGCTATATTCATGCGATAGCAAATCATTTCCCAATGCAAATGTGGTAGCTGCTAATTCTAGGACACATGCGATGAATGCGATAGTGTCTATAGAGCTTATTTCTAAGTCTCTACTTCTTGCCTATGTGATAATGCAAGATGCACACATGGACAAGATGATCGCATACAATCATAACCTATCTCTAGGATGCATGTGATGTGTTAATAGCAAACAACAGTTATTCCTAAGCTTCTTTCTCTTGATTATGTGTTTTTAATCTGACTCTCTCGAGCCTAGATTCTAACCTAACTTTTTCAAGCCTAAATTCTATCCTTAGACTACCCTCTCGAGTATCTCTAATGGATGAATGACACATACATAATACAAGATAACCGCATAGAATGAAGATCCCCAGTTATGCTAACTAAGTGCTTCTCAACCCATTCGATAGATTTAGCTATTTGTGCGTAATAACCAGAGAGTGAACAGACATAAAGATGTAAATTCCATTTCTATAAATCAGTTAAGAGTACAAAATGACTATGGAAGATAAGGATAGAGAGCCTGGTAGAAATTCCTTGCTTCCTAAAGCTTTTACACTGTTAACTGTATTCTGCTCAAAAGATGTTCCTGCTTCCGTAGGAGTTGGCCCTCTCTCTGATCTCGATGCTTCCGGCACTCTTCCAAGTTCACCGAAATGATCCCTCAGTAAAATCTCACTTCCCTCGCTTCTGCCTTCTAGGTAAAAGAAAAACTATGAACATGCTACTTCTATCTATATGGAAAATTATCTAACTGTTGAACTCCTTCACTGAAGGTAGCCCTTGGTATTTATAGAGTTTCGGGGTGAAAGGCTTCTCCACTCTTATGATTGCACTGATGGGATGACATTAGTTCTCTTAATGCGCTCGACCGTTGATTTCTTTGGATCGCATTTTCCGCCTTGCATCAATGTATTTTCTGCACAAAAATACACAAGTTAGCTCTTTTAATGCGATGGACGCATGCGACCGCAATATTGTGAATTTAATGCTTTTGGACGCAATATTGTATATTTTTATCAACATAAATCTGCATTGTTTTATAACTTTGTGTTGTAATAACGTGCATTTCCGCCCATTATCACACCCCTAAATGTAAACAATGCTTGTCCTCAAGCATAAGCTAAAGATTTCTTTTAGAAAGTCGACCGCCTTCTCTTTTCTAGATTTCTCAAGGATGCCATATTCAAATCCTATACACCAAAATTCCGTTAATTCTTATCCAAGTCTCTTCTTAAAATATTTCTAAAATTTAGGGACCGCAAGAAAACAATTTACTAGATTCTAGGGCATCGCGTGATTTATTTCAAAAATTTTTTTCACTGGGGTGTTTTCAAATGATTTTTATCCTTGTGTATTTTAGACTTTTATATATATATATATATATATATATATATATATCTTCATTTTTTTCTATGATCTTGCACTGATCCAAGTGTTTAGCCTTCATTTTGGCTTGCCCCCACGTGTGTCATGCAGACACCCAACTACAAGCAAGGCGCTCTTTCTCAGTCTAAACTCATGCCCATTTGGCAGCGGAGTTGCGATCATTTTATTTATGTGTTGATCACGATTCCTACTTTCGTTTTGGCTTGCCCCCACGTATGTCATGCGGACATCCAACTACGAGTAGGATCTGATCGCAATGTTGTTATTATTATTATTATTTTCTTTGTTTTTGTTTAAAGAAAAAATAGTAAGGTCGAAAATTGAATACCGCACCCCCAAATTTAAAATGCGGCAATGTCCTCATTGCTAAAAGATTGAAAGAAGTCATGCAATGCTCTTAAGAAGTTTCGTAAAGGGCCAGTTTGAAAGAGAACTAGCAGACCACTATCTTCTAGAAATATTTCATGAGGTGGCTGTCCTAAAATTAAGATGACTCTAGTGTATAGAAAGAAATAGAAGCATGTTTTTCATCATTGAAATCATAATTGGCAAAAAGAAATCATGCGGTGACTTACTTCAGTAATCAATGTTAAATGCTTGCGCCAACCAAAGAGGATGTGGTGATAAAATTTTTCAAAATTAAAATGCGATGTGATAGTGCAAAATTTTAAATAAAGTCAAGGAAAGATACAACCCCCGAATTTGCGTTGTGGCCCGCATCATTTATTGACGCATCCTGCCTTGCGGCGAACTACTTTCTTTGGATTGTGGTGACGAAATAAAGTAGTTACATCTTCGTGTAGTGCCTCCTGCAATCGTTAACTTCGATCGTTTGTAAAGAAAAACATTGAGAGGGTCAAATATAAAAAAAAACGAAGTTAACAAAATTTTTCTCTCTTTTTTTTTTTCGATATAAAGATGAAGACAGAAATAACATTATAATAGTGAGAGTTCATGAATCATAAGTTAGAAAAGGATATTCCAAAAGACTTGCACCCCAGATGAATTTCTGTCGCATGCCAGTGCAGGGGCCACTCGATTTTCCTTCATTCCGGATTTCTCAAGTCTATAGAGGTCTTTTCCTTGTGAAAATCACCCCTGCAATATGCCTTGACTCTTTGCCTGTTAACCTTAAATGTACGAGTCCCTTCTCATAATTAGCTCAACCGCACCACATGAGAATATTTCTTTAATTGTAAAGGGTCCGGACCAGTGCGACTTTAATTTGCCGGGAAAGAGCCGTAGCTGTGAATTGAAAACTAAGACCGTTTGTCCGACGTGGAGATTTTTGCCGCATAGTCGGTTGTCATGCCAATGTTTTGCTAATTCTTTGTAAATTTTGGCATTGCGTTCTCCACTCATCAAGCTCGACCAATTGGAGTTTTCTTGCTTCCCCTGCTGCTTTTATGTTGAAGTTAAGCTTCTTCACCGCCCACAGCGCTTTGTGCTCCATCTCTAATGGTAAATGACATGCTTTACCAAACACCAACGCATACGGAGACATGCCTATCGGTGGCCACTTTATGGAGGATATTATATTTGAACAGTAGATTTTTGACGATGTAATTGACAAAGTGGGAGCCTTCGTCACTTATTATGGCACGTGGGGTGCCAAAATGAGTAAAAATATTTTTCTTCAGGAATTTGGAGACTACTACCGCATTGATTGCGACGCATGCTACCACTTCTACCCACTTGGAAACGTAGTCGATGGCTAACAGAATATACTTGTGACCATTCGAAAGTGGGAATGGTCCCATGAAATCAATGCCCCAGACGTCGAATAACTTAAGTTCTAAAATGATGTTCATGGGCATCACATGTTTCCATGAAATATTACATGTGCGCTGGCACCGATCACACTTCATCGCGTAGTCTCTTGCATCCTTGAATAGTGTTGGCCAATAGTACCCACTTTGTAATACTTTTGCTGCCGTGCGCTGTTCTCCAAAGTGCCCGCCATATGGTGAATCATGACATTACGATAATATGCGTTGGTGAACAGCATCTGGTACACACAGTCGCAGAATCTGGTCTGACCCCTTCTTATACAGATTTGGCTCATCCCAAAAATATGATCTGTATTCATGCCTGAGCCACCACTTTTGGTGGTCGGTATAATCTTCAGGAAATTGCTCACAAACCAGATAATTTACCACGTCTGCGTACCATGGCAATTCTTCAATATGAAATAGCTGCTCGTCTGGGAACGTTGCGCTAACTTCTGATTGATTGCGGTCAATCTCTGAATTTTCTAATCGGGATAAATGATCCGCAACTTGGTTCTCCATCCCCTTGCGATCAATTATTTCCATATCGAATTCCTGGAGGAGGAGAACCCATCTAATCAACCTCGGCTTCGCATCCTTATTTGTCATCAAATATTTTATCGCCGAGTGGTCAGTATGGATGAGTACTTTTGTTCCTAGCAAATATGCTCTGAATTTCTCCAACACAAATATTACTGCAAGCAATTCTTTTTCTGTGGTGGTGTAGTTGGTTTGTGTAGGATTCAAAATCTTACTTGCATATGCAATGGGATGTACCATTGTTTTTCTCTTCTACGCCAGCACTGCTCCCATCGCATAACCGCTCGCATCGCACATTAATTCAAAGGGGAGTGTCCAATCTGGTGCGATTAACACAGACGCGGTCGTTAATGCATTCTTCAAAATCATGAATGCGCTGAGGCAATTGTCATCAAAGTCAAACTTTCTGTCTGCCTCCATCAACGCACTCAGTGGTCGTGCTATCTTTGAAAAGTCCTTGACAAAACATCTGTAAAATCTGGCATGTCCCAAGAAGCTCCTGACAGCCTTTACACTTGTTGGATGTGGGAGCTTTCAATCGCTTCAATGTTTGCCTTGTCCACCTCTAACCCATCCCTAGAGACCTTGTGCCCCAGTCCTTCACCATGAAATGACATTTCTCCCAATTAAGCACGAGGTTCGTCTCCTTACATCTTTTCAATATCTTCTCCAAGTTGTCAAGACAGACTTCGTATGTGTGCCCAAATACAGAGAAGTCGTCCATGAATATTTCTATAGAGTCTTTGAGATATTCCGAAAAGATGGCCATCATACACCTTTGGAAAGTGGTCGACGCATTTCAGAGGCCGAATGGCATGCGTCGAAATGCAAATGTTCCATACAGGCAGGTGAATGTGGTCTTTTCTTGATCTTCAAGAGCGATCATGATCTGGTTATAACCGACATACCCATCCAAGAAGCAGTAGAAGTCATTCGAGCTAGACGATCCAACATTTGGCCAATAAAAGGTAAAGGGAAATGATCTTTCTTTGTTTCCGCATTCAGTTTGCGGTAGTCTATGCAAATCTGCCATCCAGTGACGGTCCTTTGCGATATCAGCTCGTTGTTTGCGTTAGGGACTACCGTCATCCCTCATTTCTTTGGCACGCACTACACGGGGCTGACCCACGTGCTGTCTGCTATTGGATAGATGATGCCCGCGTCTAACCACTTGATTATCTCCTTTACGACCTTCATCATCACAGGGTTGAGTCTACGCTGATGTTTGATCGATCCTTTGTGATTCTCTTCGAGATGAATTCTATGTATACAATATGCGGGGCTAATTCCTCGAATATCTACTAGCGTCCAGCCAAATGCTTTTACATATTTTCACAGAATGCTCAGTAGCGCATTTTCTTAGTTTTCATTAATTGCAGAGGAAATGATTACCGGTAGCTTTTCACTCTGCCCCAGAAATGCATACTTCAGGTGGTTAGGAAGGGTTTTCTGCTCGATTGATGATGGTTGCTCTAAGGACGGTTTTGTTGTTTTTCTTTCTTCATTCACTGTCAGATTAACTTCTTACGGTGTGATCACCTCATCTTCCTTGTTTATTTTTTCCGTGATCGCATTGCATGCTACAATGGATGCGATTGCATCCTCATATTCATTTTCATCTTCAGGCTTCTCTTCTTCATTCAGACTCTATTCATCGTCGGATTCATTAAGGTCTTCTTCCTCAGGATATTTCATGGCTCAGATAATGTTAAACTTGAGCTTCTGTCCATTCACGCTCAAGGTAATCTCTCTTTTGTGCACGTCAATCTGGGCACGATCGATTGATAAAAATGGTCGCCTTAGGATGATGGGCACATCCTTGTCGGCTTCGTAGTCCAAAATGATGAAGTCTGCTGGTAATATAAATTTGTCGATTGTAACCAGCACGTCCTTCACCTTCCCCTCTGGATGCACTAGAGATTTATCTGCTGAGTCACCATTGTGGGTGGAAGTTGCCCCACATTCAGTTGCTTGAAAATTGACAGAGGCATCAGGTTAATGCTGGCTCTAAGATCACATAGCGCTTCCCCGAAGTACAATACTCCAATGGAGCAAGGTATAGTGAAACTCCCAGGGTCACGCATTTTCGATAGGATTATAGATTTTGAGCTCTGCGTCAAAGCCACCATGGCAAACTTACCAGTGCCTCTCTTCTTTGTCACCATATCTTTTAGAAACTTCGCATATGTGGGCATCTCCTCAATTGCTTCAGGGAAGGAAATATTAATATGCAATTGTTTTAACATGTCATGAAGTGTTGGTACTGTACCTCATCATTTTTCTTTTTTCTCTCAGTGGGAAAGGTGGCAGTTGTATTCTTATGGTCCCCTGTTCTTTTGGCTCTGAGGTGGACGCAATCTTTGGCTCTATTGCCTCTTTTTCTTCTGCTTCTTCTTGAGTCATCGCAATCACTGGTTCGAGCACAATTGGAGCAGTCCGGCTAGGCTTCTTCTTCTCCCCCACCACAGTTTTTCCACTACGCAACGTCACGACTTGACATTGCTCTTTGCCCGTACCCCTGGGTTGCGTGGGAGTTCCGTTGAATTCGGCAGGGCCCCTTGCGGTATGTTCTTGAGTTCACCCACAATCTGGTCTATCTTAATTTTAAAGTTGCGGATAGACGTCGCTTTGTTTTGAAGCACAGTTTCGTTCTTCTCAATATATTGCTTCAACAAACTTTCCATAAAGGAAGATTGCGGCGCCTGCGAACTGCTGGTGAATCTAGAAGGAAACACAAACTGGTGAATCTCGAAGGAAACATAAACTGGTGAATCCCGAAGGAAACACAAACTGGTGAATCCAAACACAAACCTAGTGGGCATTCTAACTAATCAGTAAAATCACTAGCATAGGCTTAATACCATAATTATCACAATAACTCTATGATATACATATGCTTCAACACCATGGCTCTATAACAAACACACATGCCTCAATATCCACAGATCACATACAACCTTATGGAATCAAATATCATCTCATACTAGCATTCAGGTATCCATGTGCATAAATACATCTTTCATATCCTCAAGCAAAAACGTACAGCGGTTATACTAAACTATCAGATCATCATGCTGTCATTCTACCGTAACATATACTAAATTATCAGTTCATCATGTTGTCATTCTACCGTAAAATACATCCATCATGCTAGCATACATCCTGTGATTGGCCCGTGGGCAACTTCAGTAGTAAGATTACTTACCTCGAGTCAATACTCCACAGATAATTAGACCACCAAACTATAACGGAAAATCCAAAGTAGCGGCCCTACAACAAAACAACTCTCAAATTTCAATTGAAGCCACAATTGTAAGACTTCAGGTCCAAATCCAAACTATCAAGAACTTACTCAAAGAATGAAAATCACTTACACCTTTCTCGACGGTGCCTTCTTTGACTTCCAAACTCCTTAACGACTTTAGCTTGAAACAAAATCCAAAAAAGGTGAGTCATAACACTAAAACACAATATTAATGGCCAAGAGAATGAAACGAACCGACACAACCTTACCCCAACAGATCTGACAAAGACCAAGACAGACCCGACACGGCAGGGCGACGACAACCAACGGCGAAGCGGCTTGGGTGGCGAACATGGCTTTAAGTGGTGCTCGCGTATGGTCGGCACTAGGCGAATGACAGAGGAGACCGACCAGATGAGCGACGCGCAGTGGAGCTCAGCTGGACAAGCTGGAGAAGTTAGGCGAGCTGCTTTCGGTGGAACACAGCGGACAAGACGCCTTCAGATCTGGGGCTCTTAGCGGAACACAGTGGACGAGGCGTCTACTCTGACCTTCTGGCGCTTTGAATCGCCGTCTGCTCGTCGGCGTCGGGTTTGACCGAAAACTGCGCTGGCGTCTAGGTTTTCTCGGGGGGGGGGGGGTGCGGTGAGGTTAAAGAAGGATTTAAGTTTTGTTTTTATAAAAAAAAATAATAATAAAACTAAAAAATTAAAAATAAAATAAAATAAACTTTATTTTATTTCTTTCCTTATTCTACTTTATACTATTAAATTTCTTTCATTTCCAAAATGAAATTAATTCCTGTCATTAATTTCCAAATTGAATAAATTCAATGCCAAAAATTAAATTCCCGCAACTATACTTGACTTCCAAAATTCAAAAAATGCCCTCAATAATAAAAAGGAATTACTGAAATTACATAAAAAAAATTTAAAAAATATTTGGGGTGTTACATATATATAATTTTTTTTAATTGAAAATCTGCATATGCAGTTTATTTATTTATTTATTTTCAAATTAAGTGACCAACGATCATTTTTTCTTTTCCTTTTTTAATTCATATTTTTAACAAAATCCTTCTTTTTTAGTTTTCTTTAATTATTTTTTTAATTTAAAGAAAATCAAAATCCATCCATTACAAATTTAAGCCTCTTGTGTTAGCTCCAAGTGAAATTCTATAATTAGTCCAATTTGATGATTTGGCTACCATGTCACTATCTCAAGCATTTTGTTCGTTACGCTTCTTTTTGCTATATCTTTTTCATTTGAACTCCGATTTGGGTGATTCAAGAGGCATCGAAATCGTTGTTTCGAGTTCTACGCTATGGACTATTCAAAATAATCATTTTTTTCATAAACAAAATCAGATTTGTTATCATCAAAATATTAACTAATTAATTAACTTGAGATTAAAGGATAAAAAGCCAACAATCTCCCATTTTTTTATGATGACAAACCATAGAAGAAAAATAACTTGAAATGCACATAACCATATCAATACATGTGATCAATAATTTAATTTCATTATCAAGTATTCATATGACCACAAAGATCATATTTGAAATTCATACAAAAGAATGACCTTCTCGTTCTTAATTAATTCTCCCCTTAAATATACATTCCAACACATTCAAAACACATTTTTCTTATACTTCTTCCCTTTTGGAATCATCAATAGAAAAATAAGCATATAAGTGCTACCCTAAAAATATGAACACATACAAAGTATCTCAATTCTCCTCCTATATCATTACATAATAAATACAAGTAAGATAGGAAATCAAGATGCATCACAACAAATAATACCAAACTCACGCCTATTTTTGCAAAAATTTTCTTCATTCAATGGCTTGATAAAAATATCCGCTAATTGATTATTAGAGCTTACAATTTCAAGAGTAATATTACCATTTTGTACATGCTCTCTAAAAAAATGATACCTGATATCAATATGCTTAGTCCTAGAATGTTGTATAGGATTTTTAGTCAAATTAATAGCACTAGTATTATACAAAATATGGGCACATTATTAAACTTTAATCCAAAATCACAAAGAGTTTGTTTCATCCAAAGAATTTGTGAACAACAACTGGCAACTGCAATATATTCCGCTTCGGTAGTGGATAAAGCAAACGAATTTTACTTTTTACTAAACCAAGATACTAAAAAACTACCAAGAAATTGGCAAGTCTCACTAGTACTCTTACGATCAAGTAAGTTTACAGGCAAAATCCACGTCGGAATATCTTACCAAATAGAATTCAACATTTTTAGGATACCATAAGCCTACATCAATAGTTCCAAGAAAATATTTAAATATTCTATTAGCGACATGCAATTGTGCTTTCTTAGGAGAAGATTGAAATTCAGCACAAAGACATACACTAAACATGATATCGGGTCTACTAGCGGTCAAATAAAGTAAAGATCCGATCATAACTCGATAAGTCTTTATGTCCACATGTTTACCCTTTTTTATCTTTGTCCAGCTTAGTGGCAGTGCTCATAGGAGTTTTTGCAATTTTACTTTCATTGAATTTGAACCACTTGGGCAAATCCCTTGTGTAGTTTTCTTGACTTATGAAGATACCGTCCTTGAGTTGTTCGATTTTAAGTCTAAGGAAGAAACTGATTTCTCTCATCATACTCATCCACATATATTTGAACTATAAACAAATCATTTCTTTGACCTTAATAAAGAAAGTAGTATAAAAATTTCCCCTTTTAAAGCCATTCTCAAGTAAAAGTTTCTAAATCTATCATACCAAGCTCTTGAAGCTTTTTTTAAGCCATAAAGAACTTTTTTCAACTTATAAACATGATTAGGCAAATCAAAACTTTCAAAATCCAGAGTTTGTTCTATATAAATATCCTCCACGATATAACCATTTTAAAAGGCACTTTTTTACATCCATTAGATACAAAATAAAATTCTTATAAAAGGCAAAAGCAAGCAACAATCTAATAGCTTCTAATCTAGCAACCATTGCAAAAGTTTTTTCATAACCTATACCTTCTTCTTGACAATAACCTTGAGCTACAAGTCTAGCTTTATTTCTAGTGATATTTTCATTTTAATCCATCTTATTTCTAAACACCCAAATAGTTCCAACTATACATGCATTAGAAGGCCTAGAGACTAATTTCCAAACTTTTTTCCTTTCAAATTGACTTAGTTCTTCTTGCATAACTAAAATCCAAAACTCATCACATTCAACATCTTTAAAACTCTTAGGTTCAACTTGAGAAACAAAAGTAAGATTACTAAATAAATTAAGACAACAACAAGTTTTTCACACCTTGTTTGGAGATGCTAAGAATCAAATCCTTGGGATGAGTTGGAGTGACGAATAATCATCTTCCTTCCTTTTATTGATGCTTACTTCTTGCATATTTGAAACAATTTTCCTGTCTTTGTCACTAACACGTAAATCTCCAAAATCCTTTTTTAAATCATCATTACAAATAGTCTCATTAGAAACATTATTACAAGACTCATCAAATATAACATCCACAGATTCCTCAACAACTAAAGTTCTCTTATTAAAAACTCTATAAGTTTTACTAGTAGAGGAATATCCTAGGAAAATACTAACATTTATCTTAGAATCAAAATTTTCAAGCTTTTTTTTGTTATTCAAAATAAAACATTTGCAACTAAAAACTTTGAAATACCCAATATTTAGATTTTTTTCCATGTCAAAGCTCATAAGGAGTTTTATCTAAAGATAGTCTAACTAAAACTCTATTTAAAACATAACAAGCGGTATTAACGTCTTCCGCCCAAAAATATTTAGTTAAACTATATCATTCAACATTGACCTAGTGAATTCTTGCAAAGTACAATTTTTTCTTTCAACCACATCGTTTTGTTGACAAGTCCTTGGAGAGGAAAAATTTTGAGAAAACTATTTTCTTCTTGAAAAATTTTAAAAGCATCATTATTAAATTTTTCTCCATGATCACTCCTAATTCTAGGGAAAAAAAATCCTTTTTCATTATGAACTTTTTTAGCAAAACTAATAAAACTTTTCAAAGCATCATCCTTATATTTTATCATCAAAACCCAAGTAAATCTAGAAAACTCATCAACTATCACAAAATGCATAATAATTCCCTCCAAAGCTAGCAATTCTAGAATGACCAATAAGTCCATGTGTAATAATTGTAGGGGTCTAGTAGTAGAGACCACATTTTTAGATTTAAAAGAAGACTTAGTTTGCTTACTCATTTGATAAGCATCATAAACTTTATCATTTTCAAATTCAAATTCGGGAAGACCTCTAATCAAAGAATTCTTAGAAATATTTGAAATTAAGTGCATGCTGGCATGTCCTAGTCTTATTGACCAAATTCCATTTTATTGAATACAAAGTTTACAGTAAACAAATAAACAAGATATGTATTTATTTCTAAATTACAACATGCTTTAGAAAGGGTTTCAAGAAAACTCACCTTTGAAGACATTTTCTTCACGTTTTCACTCGAATAAATCACTAACTCCTTGAAGATCTTCTTCAAGATTAACCTTGAACAAAACTGAACACTACCACGAATGTTACCTTGGTATTCTCATGGTGAGAAACCAGGAGTGGTGGACTCTTGCGATTTTTTATTTTGAGGAAAAACTTAATGGAAAGGGAAGGATTGAGAATTTTGTCAAAAAAACTCGAAAAAAAAGCACAAAACTCTTCAGTTGTTTTCTCACACTGTCAAAATCGATTAACCAACCAAGAAGAAACATTTCTTTTATTCTCCTTGCCAAAAATAACCACCACCCACTTACTTAGGTAGAGAGAAAAGAATGGAAAGGGAGTTGTAACTCCTTTCCTTATTATTAAAATAATAATAATAATAAATATAAATATGATAACTAACTTATCATATTATATATATATATATATATATATATATATATATATATTAAATTATATGTTATATCAAATATAACATATAACTATAGTTTTAATATTGTATCACAATATAAGCTATAGTTTCTTTTCTCTTTTCTATGACATTTAATATAAATCATATTTATATTAAATTTAACAACTATGGATCCAATTTATAGAAACTATATTTGAATCTCATTCAAATATTTATTTCTTCCCATTAAGCTATAATGTATCAAATACAATACAACAATTATATCACATATAATTGAAACAACTTAATTATATCATATATAATTAAATCTCTCTATTAATTTGAACAATTAAAATGAATTTAAAAACTGATTCTCAACTAAACCTATTGAGCGACCAAGGGGACCTCATGGACCTGTAGCTTGTAGCTCCAACGGTACTTGAATAATTAACTAAACTCTTTAATTACATTATTCACCATCCGTTAACTATCAAGCACTCCACAAAGACCGGCAACTGCACTATTTACACTACAGATATATTTTTGTATCTATTGGATATAACCAATCAATAATACGATGACCCTTCACAAATTACTCGTAAGTACAGCTAGGCAAAATTACCATTTTCTCCTGTAGTTACATTTAACTTCTTAAGTACCACTGATCTCTTTATTGAACAATAGATCATAGTCCAACTATGACTAGACCTCTCTCGGGCCAAAAGAGAGTGTGGTGCCACATTGTTTAAGACTCGGAATCAGGCCTTAAGGGAGCAATTTATCTACTTACCCCTGCCTCGGGGAAGGAATGAAATCCATCTTGTGTAGCTTTGTTCCCAGCTCCTCAATCAGAAGAATCCCCAAAATGGTAGGCTTGTTAAGTCGGCGATCTGGCCACTCTCATCCGTACAAATCAAAGAACTGCTCTCATAGGTAGGAGTTCACAACACACTAAGGATTAAGGTCATGTTACCTATGGTCATCCTAGTGAAATGTAAGTCTCTATTATGAACGACGTTATATAATGAGGAAAAACATTTCGTGGTCTGGTCTTATACAAACTTCTTTGTATAGAATATTGTGGAGTAAGAAAAATAAAGTGTTATGCTGTGTATCGCTTATGCACACTATTGATGAAAGAATGATTCAAGTTCATGTCCCCGGCAACGGCGCCATAAACTTGATGACTATAAAAAATGAATTGTTGTGCTGTGTATCGCTTATTCACACTACTGATGAAAGATTGATTCAAATTCATGTCCCCGGCAACGGCGCCATAAACTTGATGACTAAAGATTTGAATTCTATCTTTATCTATTGATTATTATGCACTGTGATGATAGATATTATGCTACAAGCTCATGTTGCCATAAACTTGTAATGGTAAAAATGGAATGTTATCTATCTATTGTGCTGATGAATGAATGAATGATGCTCTATATGCGGTCAAGTGCTTTGCGATAAAGATAATTTATGCGATACTACGTTCTAAGTGTATGCATTGATAGTGATATACTCCTAGTATGTGATGAAGTAGTGCGTGTCACAAGTTTCCTTGTGCTGAAACCAAGTATAATTCCAACGCAAGTTTCTCAGAATGATCCGAGGTCGAACACGGGGATTGTTTTCGTTAAATACGATACATATGTGATATATGCGACCAGTTATAATAATGAATAAAGAATTTTGGTTTGTATAGAAATATAAATTGCGCTGAAAGTAAAAATGCGTTGATAAAGTAAATTCCTAAACTACTATGTTATATGATACAGGGGTCGAGGACCGGCTGTGAAGTTGTACAATAGAATCGATGAATGCGATGGCAAGTCTTAATAATGAAGTAGAAAGAGAAAGAGTAAAGACTAAAACCATCACAAGTCGTCAATCGCGTTAAGGACGCAACTAAGGTTCCGCTTTCCCCTGGCGTACACCTTTCAGTGATCGGCTGCGTTCCCATACGTCTATGGTGAAACAAAGATGAACGTGATGAACACAAGGTTGTTTCCATCTCTGGAAATAATTCTCGCTTTAATAATGCATTCTTCCAACCTTCTCTCGATAGGCGGAATAACATCTTCACTTCTACTCTCACAGGTAAAGATGCCGCCGAGCATGCTTTAGCTAAACTTAATTGATTCCTTGACATAGATTGACTCACTCGCTTAATTCTCGCTTTTTGCCCTCTCCCTAGCCTTAGCCCCCAAGACTTGAAAGGGAGCGTGAGGGTAAACCAGTAGTATTCCAAGACAACACCCCCTTATCTATTAAAAATTTCAACATGTTTACAACACTCTATCTAACTTTCATACACATAGTTCAATTTCCTATATTTTTTATTACATGATCTGAGGCATGCCCTGAGAATTTACCAAGTCCTGGTGTATTGGTTAGTAGACTCCTTCCTGAATGCTCCGCTTTGCTACCTGGGGGGGGAGGGGGTATAAGAAAAAATTTGGAAGAGTGTGAGCTACTAAGCCCAGTGAGTGGTGCTTTTAAAATAATAATCACTTTGCAAAACATATTTTTGGGAAGTCAATCACATAATCACAATTCCAGTATATTTTATGCATGATCATGTGTACATTCATTCAATCATCATCCTCCAATTCCATGCTATATGTGGCATGTTTATATCATGGACATATTATCAATCATAACAACTTTTTATGGAAACTTTCCTATAACCCACTTTTCCCGCCAATGTGCACATCGACAATTCTTTTCCCGCTAGTCATGCTTAGGTAACTTGAATATATTTCCCGCCGATCTTCACTGACTATTATTTCCCGCCGATCGATGCATCGCACGGGGAAGGCAGCTCTATTGGGCTAGCGCGCGGGATGCGTCAAGTGAGGCGCGTGGATGGACGCAGCACTGCGTGGCGTGCGCACAGGGTGTGGGCTGGCTGTGCGTTCGACTGACTCAATGCCTCACCAACGTAACCTTTGTTTCTTTTGATCTCCAATCAATTTGGCAGCCTAATAACTCAAACGTAACTCTCTAAATATGCTCTCAACACTCTCTAAATATGCTCTCTAATATGAATAAATTCCTCTTGCCCAACCCCTCTATTTATAACCATTCCAAACTCACCCCATGGTGACAATTCAACTCCCATTTGTCTCACTTTGGAGCTGCCAACACTTAGTCTACCCAGCCTAGCCTTGAGTTGTTCTCATCTCAGCTTGCCAGCTCAAATCTCCTTTTTTGCATGAAATCTCCTTCACCCACCTCCTGTTTGGGGTGATAAGACTTCCATTGCATGAAATCTCCTTTGTCCACCTCCTACTAGAACTTTGTGTGATTCTCCTTTTGCCACCTAAATCACTTAAATACTTAACATATTTCTCTACTTAAATTGTTTAAAACTTATGCTCGTATACCATTGGCATCTTCCCTTGAAGTTTCCCATCAATTAGCCTTACCTTTTATCCTTAACGCATAGCAACTCACCCTTCCTTCATCAAAGTCCTACTTAGCCATCGCATGAGTTGGCCATCACCAATGCATAGGGTGGCCGCTCACCCTCGACGCATGGCTTGCTAGGTGTGCTTGTTCGACCTACTAAGCATGGACTCACGGTGCTGACCATTGATGCATGGGTGTGCTACCTAGGTGTTTGCACGCTTGGCCACATAGGCACACTCGGCCGCGTGGGCATGCCTCGCCGCATGGGCGTGCGCTTGGCTTATCGCATCAACACATGGCTGCTCGGCAGACTCGGTAGTGCTGCGACGCATAGGATAGTTTGCCTAGCTTGCCCGTTCGACGCATAGGCAGGGCACTCGGCATACACCATCGACGCATGGGCTGCGTGCTTGACGTATGACCTGTGCGTTTGTCCTCGACACATGGCTTGTCCGCTTGGTGCATAGCCTGTGCAGTTGGCTTCAACGCATGGCCTGCACGCCTAGCATGCTCACTTGACGCATGCTTCCTGCCCAAGTCCGCATGGCTCATGTATGCCTTTGCGTTGGTTGTATGCAACCCTTAGCCATTTTCCAAGTCTTCTTGCTTCTATCCTCGAATTCTTGCGTCCAACAGGTTTTAAGCCCTTTATAGGCGTTTGGACCTTTGGTCACCTTTTTGGATAATTTTACTCTTTTCCACCCTTTGTTCCAATATCCTTACTTAGGATTTTTCTTCTCTACATTTAACCTCCCACTTTAGATTTAGTGTTAGGGTCTTACATTTTACCCCGGGGATTAAGAACACATCATGGAGAAAATGGATGATAAATATATGGAAAGAGATAGAGAGATGATAACGATGACGATGATAACATTTAATTCTAAATTTAAGCATTTGATACATGTTTGTGAATGAGGGATTAAAGAAGATGAATTAGAGAATAG
Source organism: Benincasa hispida (assembly GCF_027475165.1). Classification (NCBI taxonomy): domain Eukaryota; kingdom Viridiplantae; phylum Streptophyta; class Magnoliopsida; order Cucurbitales; family Cucurbitaceae; genus Benincasa; species Benincasa hispida. The sequence continues at coordinate 13,160,636 of NC_143484.1, read as the reverse complement.
AAAATAATACGGAAGGAGTCTCAACGTCTTGACACAGATCTCGATCGGATACTTGTGCTTGCCGGCGTATGAATGTGGTGGAGAGGAAAGCTTCCCTCTCAGGCTTGCTTTCCCGGTAGAATTGACCTTTTGCATAGAGCTTCAGCTTCAGGAATCGGAAGAATTCTTTGCTTGGAGACTCACCTTTTAGCCTTGTCTCGTAGTTCTCCCGGATTTACTCTGTAAAGTCTCTTCAGACTAGCCTCTCTCTCCCCCTATCAGTATATTTTTCAGTGAATTTGAGGAAGCTATTTATAAACAAGACCTTGGCTCTTTGAATTTGTGGTCCCCACTGTATAATTATGGTAATTCTTACAATGGCGTAATGGAAAATTTCTTTCTGTTCCACGATCAATCCGTTAGAATTGCACAACCAAAAGCTGTACACTTGTCAGAATCGTCCGCAAATGCATTGCTTTTCACATCTCCGATCTATCACCGCATGCGGTGTTGTTTTTTTTTATTACCGCATGTGGTTGAAATGCGCTGATCGCTAAAGCTCTTGATCGATTGTCGCATGCGCCGTCATTGCGTTGATCATCTCTTCGTTCTTGATTGATGGGCGCATGCGATGTAGATGTGTTGTACATTTTGTCTTCGAGACATTAACGCATGCGGTGACCTATTTCCTGCAAAACAGAGACTAAAACATTCTATTTCGCCATCGCAATGGTGTTAGTGGATGTGTTTACGACATTTTATAATTTTCGTATTTCTCAGCTAATTCTTATACTATCGATGCAACTTTCCTCTCTTTTTGCCACAATATCTAAATAAAACAGCATAAATAACTTGTATTCCTCTTTTCTTCGTTCTTCAGACGCTTCTCTTCCCGCCTGCACTCCCTCTTTTCACTCGATTTCTTTTCCTTCTTTTCCTTCTTTGGCCGGGCCTCTTCATCTCCTTCTTCCCTCTCCTCCTTGCATTTTCTTTTCTTCTTCCCTTCAGCCATTTCAGGCTGCTTCTTCGCTTCCACCTCCTCCAAAGCAACCTTGATGGGTCCCTCATAGGATTCTGTTTGAACAGTTTCCTTAGGATCTGAAATGGCCAGGGTGCTTCTTCGCGAAGCTTATGCCATCTCCTCCTCTGAAGGCAATGGTTGATTAACAACTCCGGCTTCAGGTAGCCCTCCTTCCTTCTCCATGTTTCTCAGGATGCTCCCAAACATTTCCTTGTCATTTCTTCTCTTCTTCTCACTTTCTTATGACAGTGTTGGAAGTGGGGCACTCTCCGTGCTTGGCCCCTCTCGGATTTGAAGTGGTTTGGCTACAACAGGTTTTCGCCGAGGTTTTCCGGTGATTCTTGGGATAGGCTTCGACTGGGTGGCAAGGCTGCGGCTTGCTGCGAGGAATGCCGCCTCCCTTGCGGTGACTTGGGCTGGGGAAGGTGATGAAGGTAGGGAAGATGAATGGGAGGATTGCTCGGCCATGGCTTTGGTAAGTGATAGAGTTGGAAAAAAAATTTTTGGGACCTAGGAAGAAAGTTCAAAGGTTAGGTATGCAGAGGATTTGCTTAGGGTTTTCTTTTTCGCAAAAGATTCAAATAGACTTCCTCAGACGAAGGAGGAGTGAATTTATAGGTTGGGCCTTGATAAGCCCAAAAAATTCTCCATGGCAGGCTTCGAGATACTTAAAAAGCCTTCTCGCCGCACTTCTTGCATTTATGAATTAGTAGAGAAGGACGCCCTTTCATCTGCTAAGTCATCATTTCCTTGGAAGCCTAAACGATTGGACTACTCTCTCGCAAAAAGAATTTATCTTTTGTGTTTTATTCGGACGGGCGCAAGGTTAAAGATTAACGCAATGCATCCGTTACCACAAATGCATAATTGCAGAGGATGGGCAACAACGCATGCATTAGCGCAACACACCCCTCAACTCAGCGCATTTCTGGAGGATGGGCGCACAGTATTTCTACTGGTGCAACACTACCTCGACATAGTGTGTCTTCACTAAGGACGAGCGCAGAACACATACGCGCACAACACACCCCTCAGCGCAATGCATTTTTGTAAGATGGATGCAAAGTGTATCTTGTCAGTGCAAGATGCACCCATCATCGCAATGCATACCGGATGTTTATTAAAGTTTATTATTATTATTTTTTATTTTTTTAATTTATTTTTTTCATCAACAACGCAAGTCAATAAGACTTTGCAATGTTCATTTTCTTTTTAGTCAGTCATTCACAGAGATTTAAGAACAATGCAACTAATGCAGAAAAGTAAGTAAATTGAACAAGGCATGGAAATAATGAAATTGCATTAAATTGAAAGTAAATTCATAAACCAGTAAAGGCTATTTTAAGAAAGCAATAAATAACGCAATGCATAAAACAGTAAAGGAAAGCTGTAAAGAAAGCGATTAAACATAGATTTTAGAGATGCGGATTAAAAGACAATTTCCTCATGATTACCGCAATCCACACCCCTGCAGGCGGTCAAGCTTGCCTGCGCAATGTCATCAAGGACATTGTTCCTTCCCATGAGATCCCTGGGCTTCTGAGTTACTTGGTAGCGTTCCCAGTGTTCTGTTGCGAAGCTTGGCTGCCAACTGCCCGACTTGGATCTCCAAGTTCCTTATTGAAGATGCTTGTGACTGCATGACTACGTCATTTTTCTAAATGTATTGTTTGAGCAGGGACTCCAATGATGACGAATTTACAAAGGTGTTCAATGAGGACGGTTGGTTATGTAGTTGCCTTTGATGACTTTGATTCTGATTCTGGTGAAAAAAATGGAGGATTTCCTTGATTCCTTGGATTACTGTTCTGATGGTTCCTCTGGCCTCCTTGGTCAGTGTTATCTCCCCAACCGAAGTTAGGATGATTCCGCCAACCTGGATTGTAAGTGTTACTGTAAGAGTTGTTTTGGATAGCAAACACTGGTTGCGGGTTTGATGGGTACATCTCTGCAGCATGACCCCCTCCGCATTGGATCAACTTATTGCGGCCACTTGTGCCGGCGCATTGGGTTGCGCTGAACTTTGAGAGAGGGCACCTTGATTAATTGCCATTGTTTGTAGGAGAGAGGTCACCACGTCCATTTGTGCGGCCAAGGTTGTCATTGTATCTCCTGGTACAATGGCGTTATCAGTTCTTTTTCTCTCTGGGCCTTTTCCCCCATACCCTCATCCACCCAGTCATTCGTGTTTCGCGAAATGAAATCAAGGATGACCTTGGCTTCCGTGTAGGTCTTATCAATAAATCCTCCCACTTTGGAGGTGTCAGCAACGACTTGTGTTGATCGATTCAGGCCGTTATAAACAGTTTCCATCAGAATGCAATCAGAAATCCCGATATGCGGACAATTCTTCACTAATTGTCTGAATCGCACCCAGGCGATGCTCAAAGTTTCATATCCCTTCTGTTCAAAATTCAACACATCCCTCCGTCTCCTTGCGTTGACGGCTGGAAGGAAGAATTTATTCATAAACCTCTCAACCAACTGGTCTCATGCGTTGATTTCATTTGGTTCTAGTGACTGAGCCCACCTCCTTGCCTCATCCCACAGTGTATACAAGAAGAGATACAATCTAATTCCTTCGAGAGTCACACCAGGTATGGAGAATGTGTTGCACATTTCTACGAAGCTGGTCAAATGAGCATGCGGGTCTTCTCCTTGTAGACCTCCGAGTTGTCGTAAAGATTCGGCACCGCATAGTTTCTCAAGGGGATATTGCGGTCAGCAGCAAGAAAGATAGGACTTGCGCTGGCCGATTCGCCCCTTGATTTCCTTCGGGCCTTTCGTTGTTAGCCATATTTACTCTTCTTCGCCTGATTCTGTTCTGGCATGCCCTCGTGCAAAAAGTACGCTCGATCTCTGAGTCAACTTCGAATTTTGGATCAGTTCCAGTACTCATAAACCGTCAGCCTGCTCTTTGTGATAAACAGACAATATAGCAGAGATCTGTCCTGCAAAATACCACAAAGTATTAAACACTAACCGTTACCAATCCCTGACAACGACGCCATAAACTTGTGGACTAAAAAAAATAAAGTGTTATGCTGTGTATCGCTTATGCACACTACTGATGAAAGAATGATTCAAGTTCATGTTCCCGACAACGACACCATAAACTTGTGGACTAAAAAAAATAAAGTGTTATGCTGTGTATCGCTTATGCACACTATTGATGAAAGAATGATTCAAGTTCATGTGCCCGGCAACGACGCCATAAACTTGATGACTATAAAAAATGAATTGTTGTGCTGTGTATCGCTTATTCACACTACTGATGAAAGATTGATTCAAATTCATGTCCCCGGCAACGGCGCCATAAACTTGATGACTAAAGATTTGAATTCTATCTTTATCTATTGATTATTATGCACTGTGATGATAGATATTATGCTACAAGCTCATGTTGCCATAAACTTGTAATGGTAAAAATGGAATGTTATCTATCTATTGTGCTGATGAATGAATGAATGATGCTCTATATGCGGTCAAGTTCTTTGCGATAAAGATAATTTATGCAATACTACGTTCTAAGTGTATGCGTTGATAGTGATATGCTCGTAGTATGCGATGAAGTAATGCATGTCACAAGTTTCCTTACGCTGAAACCAAGTATAATTCCAACGCAAGTTTCTCAGAATGATCCAAGGTCGAACACGGGGTTTGTTTTCGTTAAATGCGATACATATGTGATATATGCGACCAGTTATAAAAATGAATAATGAATTTTGGTTTGTACAGAAATATAAATTGCACTGAAAGTAAAAATGTGTTGATAAAGTAAATTCCTAAACTACTATGATACATGATATAAAGGTCGAGGACTGGCTATGAAGTTGTACAATAGAATCGAAGAATGCGATTGCAAGTCTTATGAATGAAGCAGAAAGAGAAAGAGTAAAGAGTAAAAACATCGGAAGTTCGTGAATTGCGTTAAGGACGCAACTAAGGTTCTGCTTTCCCTTGGCGTACACCTTTTAGTGATCGGCCACGTTCCCATACGTCTATGGTGAAACAGAGATGAACGTGATGAACGCAAGGTTGTTTTCATCTCTGGAAATACTTCTCGCTTTAGTTAACGCATTCTTCCAACCTTCTCTCGATAGGCGGAATAACATCTTCACTTCTACTCTCACAGGTGAAGATGCCGTCGAGCATGCTTTAGCTAAACTTAATTCATTCCTTGATACAGATTGACTCACTCCCTTAATTCTCGTTTTTTACCACGGGGATTAAGAACACATCATGGAGAAAATGGATGATAAATGTATGGAAAGAGACAGAGAGATGATAACGATGACGATGATAACATTTAATTCTAAATTTAAGCATTTGATACATGTTTGTGAATGAGGGATTAAAGAAGATTAACATAGAAGATGAATTAGAGAATAGAAACAAATACGGAAGGAGTGTCAACGTCTTAACATAGATCCCGATCGGAGACTTGTGCTTGCCGGCATATGAATGTGGTGGAGAGGAAAGCTTCCTTCTCAGGCTTGCTTTCCCGGTAGAATTGATCTTCTGTACAGAGCTTCAACTTTAGGAATCGGAAGAATTCTTTGCTTGGAGACTCACTTTTTAGCCTTGTCTCCTAGTTCTCCCGAACTTACTTTGTAAAGTCTCTTCAGACTAGCCTTTCTATCCCCCTATCAGTATATTTTTCAGCGAATTTGAGGAAGTTATTTATAGACAAGACCTTGGCTCTTTGAATTTGTGGTCCCCACTGTATAATTATGGTAATTCCTACAATGGCATAATGGAAAATTCCTTTCTGTTCCACGATCAATCCGTCAAAATTGCACAACAAAAAGCTGTACACTTGTCAGAATCGTCTGTGAATGCGTTGCTCTTCACATCTTCGATCTATCGCCACATGTGGTGTTGTTTTTTTATTACCGCATGCGGTTGAAATGTGCGGATTGCTAAAGCTCTTGATCGATTGTCGCATGCACCGTCATTGCGTTGATCATCTCTTCGTTCTTGATTGATGGGCGCATGCGATGTAGATGTGTTGTACATTTTGTCTTCGAGCCATTAACGCATGCGGTGACCTATTTCCTGCAAAACATAGACTGAAACGTTCTATTTCGCCATCACAATGGTGTTAGTGGATGCGTTTACGACATTTCATAATTTTCGTATTTCTCAGCCAATTCTTATACTATCGACGCAAGTTTCCTCTTTTTTTGCCGCAATATCTAAATAAAACAGCATAAATAACTTGTATTTCTACAAGTTATCAAATATCCCCACTCACATGTCTATACATGAATGATCAAGATCAGATTATTTGTAGCAGTTTACAACAATTGTAACACCTACAAAGTGAGCCATACTCGTAGTATCACCAGGATAAGGTACCCAACCTTATCCATCTACTATAGACCATTTAGGTTATCACTTAAACATGATCCACCCCTATGTCTCTACATACATGTTTAAGTTACAAAGATAACCTTGGATGTTAGTTTATTGGTTTGTGGTTAATGCAACTAAAATATCATATATTTTATAGACAAAGAATAAAATATCATATATTTTATTAAATACATAATGAATTTGTTCAATAATGTTTACAAACTATAGAACCTTACGAGATTTAGGGCATCAACCCCAACAGAAAAGACATTTATCAATAATTTGACAATCATTCAAATCAAGGGTGTACATATTTTCATCCCTATTTCCAACAAACAAGACTTTTCTATCACTAACATTTCCCATTATGCAATTCATTTTATAAAAAACAACTCTAAATCCTTTATCACACAAGTGACTAATACTAAGCAAATCATGCTTTAAACCATCAACTAAAAGCACATTTTCAATTAAAATAGAAGATTCATTTGCCTATCTTAGCAATAATTTTACCTCTCTTGTTGTCACAAAGGATACCATGCCTCCATCCTTTTTCGAGATAGACATAAACTTGAATGGGCCTCCGGTAATGTACCTTGAGCAACCACTATCCAAGTACCACTTATTTTTCTTGGAGGCTTTCAAGAAAACCTATAAACAAAGAGTTTTAAGTTTGATTCTTTGGCACCCATACTTGTTTGGGTCCAAGAATATTAGCATTTACAAACTTAGGGATCCATTTCATTTTTGAATTCGCATTAAAAGTATTGGATTTGGAAAAATAACAAGAATAAGCTTGATGTCCATATTTTCCACAAGAAAAACAAACAATTTTATGCAAGAATTTATCTCTAACAACAAATTTATGCATTGTACTCTTCTTGGAGAAATGCTTTCATGGAGCATTGTAAAACTTTGTTATTTGAGAAAATGTTTTTTTTTTTTTTTGAAGTAGTGTGAGCATACTTCAATTTAAAGCACTTAAGTCTAGTATGACCTTCAACACCACAATTATGATATATAGGCACATAACTAGATTTAGCATGATTAGACACAACATAAGGCATATTAAACTTAGGCACAATAGGAGATTCTTTGACAAATATAGTTTTAGAACTTGAAGGAGTATAACATTCATCAATATAGCCTAAATCTCTCTTATCACCAAAAGGCTTACCTACTTCAATTATTTTGTTCAATTGTTGAGCACCTATTGTTGACTTTTTAATAGACTCTTTAACTTTATCAAGTTTATGCAAAACTTTTAATTCTTTTTCTTTAAGTGATTTAATCAAACTATCATTTTTACAACCATCATGCTCACAAAATCTAACTTTATTAAGCAATGCATTTTTCTCATCACAATCAAAAATGTGCTTATCACAAGAGATATTTATTCCATCAATTTACACAATATGCTCATTCTTTTTAAAAGCAAGCAATTTCATCAAGCAAATACTTATTTTACTAGTCAAAGTATTGTATTTCTTAAGCACAACATATTTTGAACTAAGTTTTTCTAAGTCATTTTGTATACTTTCAAAAGCTTCAAACAATTCATCATAAGGAGGTTCTTGAGTTATCTCATAATCAAGTTCATCATTTTTGTCACCATGAGCCATGAGACCAACATGTGTCACTTCTTAACCATCACTTCCACTTTCACTTTCACTAGTATCATCCCAAATAACATTCATTGCCTTCTTCTTGGATTTCTTAGATGATTTGAGGAGTGGACAATCCATTCTTATATGATTCTATTTTTTTCATTCATAACAAATCACCTCATCATTTTTACTTTTTTCACTTTTTGAATCTCTTTGGGTTGGTAGGCATTTCTTGAATTGCTTCTTCCTCTTGATGAAAAGTTTGTACTTACGTGATAGATAGGCAATATCATCTTCATTAAGGGCATCCTCATCTTCGGAGTCAACTTCCAAGGAGATTGTCTTTAATGCAATACTCTTCTTCTTTTTGGATTCATCCTCCAAGTGCTCCTTCATAGTGATCTCATGGGTCATAAGTCAACCAATGAATTCCTCCAATGAAAGTTTGGTAAGATCTTTTGCTTCTTGGATTATTGCCACCGTTGCTTCCAAGTCTAAGGTAGAGACCTAACGATTTTCCTAATATTCTCAGAGGTTGTATAGGCTTTACGAAGTCCCTTCAAAGTATTGATAATATTAGTAAATCTAGTAAACATATCGGTTATAGATTCCATCTTAAATAATTCATAATTACAAACAAGCATGCTAATCTTAAACTCTTTAACTTGATTTGTTCCTTCATGAGTAATTTCAAGAGTATTCCAAATTTCTTCAGCAGAAAACACATAGATATTCTATTAAATTGATCTTTGCTCAAAATACAATACAAACAATTATTAGCATTAACATTAAAAGAACATTTTTTTTCATCATCATACTCTTCTTCTAATTTAAGAATATCAACATTATTAAACTTTTTCATGGAAACATATGGACCTTTAGCAACAGTTAACCACAAATTATAGTCAATAGATTGCAAATAAATTTTCATTTTAGATTTTCAATATGCATAATTTGAACTATTAAAGTAAGGAGGTCTAGAGGTAGATTGACCTTCTACAATTACATTTGCAACTATATTTATCGTAATGCTCTAATGAGCAACTTTGCTCTAATACCAATTGTTGAACCGGTATGACAATCTTAAGAGAAGGAGGGAATAGGGTTTAATTAATTTTTTGAAAAATATTCTCAATTTAAACTAATCAAATAACTTTTAAATAAAATGAATAAAAACTCTAATTGACGCTAAATGACAAGATTGATAAAAATGATATAACATTATACTTAATCAATCTCAACCAACAAAAACATGTATTAAAATTAAATGAAAAAATAATTAGGGAAGAGTTAGAGAAGAAGACACTCGGTCAAACTTGCTCCTTTGACTCTTGGGATTTCGATTAAAAATCTCCTTTTACTCTTTCTATGGATGAGAGTCGAACCATGCTACCTTGCTCATTTTTTGTGTTCAAGAGCAAATCCGATCCTTTTATGGGTTAGGATCAAAACTGTTACAATATTCATGAAACTTTGAAACACACAATAAAACTCTCTAAAAAGAGTGGGTATACAAATTTGAGCTCACGATATTTAATCATCATAATATAATAAAAATTCTCTTAAGAACAATATGAAAATAAAGAAAATTGACAGCTTTGAGAGATATTAACAATGGTGACAATTTTGCAATTTTTTTAAGGATTGTAAAGTGTGCAAAATTTGGACTGTTAGAAGATGAAGTCTAAAAAGAGAGAGAAGTGAGATAAATTTCACATTTTGATTTGGACTGTTAGATTGATAAAAGAGTAAAACTAAACGTGGAGATTAAAAGTGGAAAAGTAATAAAAGAAAATAAATAAATGATTGGAGAATATATATATATATATATATTAAACTCTCCAACGGAAACCTGCATATGCATATTTTATTTATTTATTTTTGTAAATTAAGTGGTCAAACGGTCATTTTTTCTTTTTCTTTTTCTTAATTTATTTTTTTTAACAAAATCCTTCTTTTTAGTTTTATTTAATTAATTTTTTAATTTAAAGAAAATCAAAATCCATCAATGGAAAATTTAAGCCCCATGTGTCATCACGCATAGCTCTAATTGGTCCAATTTGATGATTTGGCCGCCAAGTCACTATCTGAGGTACTTTTTTTCCATTGCACTTCTTATTGCTATATCATTTGGATGATTTGGAGGATTATTCATATAGCTCTCTAGAAAACAAATATTCTTCCAAGATTCCAAATTCAAGAACATTCATGCACTCCGCTTCCATACATCGATCGCATGTGCTCAACCGATAGAGAACCAAAAGATTAAGTACTAGAGATCGAACCATATTGCATCAAATCAATATAAACACAAGTTCAACTCCACGAAACACGATTTTTCGAAAACCTCGTACGAACAATGACCAACATCCTTGTTTGGAAAAAAAATAGAAGTATTTAATTATTCTTTTAGCTTCAAATATGCATAAGAATTCATGGAAGATTTTTTTTTTTTTTTGGGAAAAATCTTCCCACATCCACTACAGGAATAAGCAAAAAATAATAACAAAGAAATTAAAGAAAAATAAGAAAACTGGAAATACACAAATTTATATATAAAAGTCACAACTCGGAGAAAATTACAAGAGTAATCTCTCAAAAGTTTTAACTACTCACACATTTTTCTCACTCTCCAATTAGAGAATACAAAAGAAATTTAATTAGAGTTAACACACTAAGCTTGAAGTGTTTCTCACTGAGACGACTTGAAACTAGAGGCATAAGCTCTTTTATAGGCTTGGAGCCTATCCCATTATTCAATTTAATCGATGTGGGACAAACGTCACTTCTAATATTTTTCCAAAACTCAAAAAATTTCCCCTTGGCAAGATATTTAAAGAATCCACAACTTCTTCAACATTCATTGTCTTCATTGATAATCACAATTTAAGTTAGAGAACTATAATTAACTCCACCATAAAGATTGGATCACTTGGAATACCACCTTCCAAGATTTTTCTTTTTCGTCACATGCTGATAAACCACGATGATATTTATGGTGCAACTTCCACCTACTTGGTTCACCTGGAAGTCCTTCAAAAATCGATACAACTTCCACTACACACCTCGCATAACTGCCAAGTCAATGCCCGTGTGCAAACTTGTGGAACCGTCAACATCACATCCTCTACATGGTAAAGCAAACATACCATGAGGATGATTTTCATCTTCTTCAGAGGAAGTCACTGTTTCGCCTAACATGAAAGACACTGTCAGCATCCAATCCAGAGCCATTTGACAAACTTGCTATGTTTTTCATGTGCCCAGCCTATCTGCATCCCCAGCAACCTATCTTCTGCTCGAAGACTTTCTTCTTTGAACCTTTGCTGGAATCACTTCGGAACTGCACTAGAACACCTAACCCATTTTGTATCTACACATCTGCTTCACTCCAAGCAAATCAACAAATAGTGAACAACCAACATTATTCACAATAGTGTAACCTGTTTCAAGAATTCTTTTCTGATGTGGAAGGTCAAACAATGCTGTAACCACATAGCATATTTATGAAGGAAATCGATCACGAGGATTTCCATGAGCAGCGGAAAAATCATTCCAAATTTCAATCAAATATGAACTTTACAATCTCAGTCATAAAGACAAACATACGATTATGCAAACATTAAAAAATTACAACATGAAACTACAAATAATCAAGGAGAAATCTACACACATTTGTAGACTCATTGTCGAGCTCCTTAATCACGAACGTTCGAATACAACAATCTCGAACGTTCATCCAACACCAATGCTACACAGCACGAACACCACACACTCGAACTCAGCGACCGCCTCAGTCACAAACACCCCAACAGCACGAACAACCTCCACAGAATCTCGACGGTGTCGAGTTAAGTATGACACCACTAAGAAGGCTACCTTGGTATTCTCGGTGTGAGAATCAAGAGGGTGGGCTCTGTGTGAACTTGGTTTGAGGCAGAAGATGGAGAAAACAACAATCTGTAAACGATTGAGCAAGTGGGAGAGGACTGAACCTATCGTATAGGTCGATGCCCAATCGTCTAGCAAAAGCTAAGCGATAGTTTAGTTCATCGCTTACCTGCGTGTCTGTCACCTACAAATACTACACGATCATTTATCTTAGTCAAGCTGTCGCTTAGTAAATCCCATTTACTTGACAACTTCTGTGAGATAAAAAGGAAAAATGTTTTAATAATTTTTTAGTAAGGTTGACAAAATGATTTGCAAAAATGTTGTTTTGAGATTTCAACTCTCGAAAAATTCTCACGTAGAAGTTGTCAAGTAAATAAGATTTACTTAGCGACAACTTGAAGTTAGCTAAACGATCATGGAGTATTCTTACATGATAGACACTCAGCCAAGCGATGAGCTAAATGATCGCATAGCTTTTGCTAGACGATCGCATAGTTTTTCCTAAACGATTGTGCATCGACCTATACGATAGGTTGTTCCATCTCCTACTTGCTTAATCATTTACACGATTGTGGTTCCTTCGGTTTTCTCCCTCAATCCAAGTCCACACAGAGTCCACCCTTTGGATTCTCACACCGAGAATACTAAGGTAATCTTCTTGGTGGTGTCATACTCAACTCGACACAATCGAGCTTTTGTGGAGGCCTTTCGTGGTGTTTGGGGTGTTCGTGACCTTGGCGACCGCTTAGTTCGAGTGCGCGATGTTCGTGTAGTGTAGCGGTCGTGTTGCACGAATGTTCGTGTGTTGCTGAGTTGCAGTGATCAAGCGTTCGTGATCAAGGAACTAGAAGATGAGTCTACAAAGGTTTGTTGATTCCTCCCTTGATCTGTAGTAAAACATGTTGTAATTTCTATTTTATGCATAATCGTATGTTTTCGTTTGTGATTGTAATTGTAAAGTTCATATATGAATGAAATTTGGAAAGATCCTTCCGCTGCTCATGGAAATCCTCATGTCCGATTTCCTTTAGTTATTCAATTTTTTTTGTCGTTCTCCTTTTAAGCTCATGCGGGCCAGGAGTAACATGCAGTTTAGGCTCTTGCGATTAGGAACTTCTACATTTAAATTTAAAAGCTCTTATTTCATCATGGTTTTGATCATCCACTTCATTTGTAGGATTTGTCAATATGATGAATTTTGGTTTCACCATCAAGGAACCTTCTGTATTTATATCATCAGACAACTTAATCTTCTCGTCATTGTGTTTTTCATGAAATGGTCTTACCTTTAAGCTTTTCATCTTTCTTTTATATTGATCGCTTGTCATCTTAAGACAATCAAAAGCAGATGTCGAAGGTTGAACTTTCTTTAATGTGAAGATACTTAGCCTTTTGAAAGCTGAATTTCGAGTTGTAATAGATGTTGCACATTGGCTTTCTTCTTCTATCGAGGCCATACTCAATCTTTGGAAGACTAAAGATCGAGTAGTTAAAGGCTTGATACGATCGAAGACAGAAATTCTTTGCTCAAATTTTTTTGAATCATCGACTTCTTCAGTAGTTATATGATTGTTATCGACTTCTATTATGATGACAGTGTGACATGCAATAACTTCTGATACTTTATTTTGGATGATTATCGAGGAAGTTTCATGGGAGAAATTCTGCCAAAGTTACCAACCGTCGAAGTTTAAGGATGTCCTTGTCTTCTTCTTTAGCAAGCATAGGCTTTCATGCTATCTTTTTGCCTTTCTTTTTATGAGTCTTGTTCCTTCTTCTATAGCTTCGATAGGAGCATGACTCTTTTTAGGTGAAATTTGGTTGTCTTCTCTTTCGACGAGTCACAAGGATCCACCCTTTGTCATTATCTTGAACAGGCTCATCTTTCTTCTCGGAGTCTGTCGTTTCAATCTCTTTTCGGAACCGAACAACTATAGGCTCGAAAGTTCCAAATTGGATCATGCTTTCTTCTTTATCATAAGACGCAGATGGTGTTGGAACGCTTGAAGTCGTCACTACTATGGCGTGATTTTTTTGAGCTACTTCATCCAAATCTAGCTCAATCTTCTTTTCACAAGCCAACTTCAGAATTAGCTCCTTTTGAAGGAACTCTAAATATAGAGAACCAATGAGCGGAAGCAGATCGTTCCAAATCCCATTGTGAAAGAACAAGATATTTGTAATCAACAACAACGGTTATGCACAATGAGTAAATTACAACATGCTAGAAAGCTAAAAACAAACAAGGGATCGAGTGAACATACCTTTGAAGTGTTGGGGTTGATGCCCTAAAGTCTCGTGTCCTGTAGTTTGTAAACAGTTTGTATGAACGTTTGTGTTGTTAATATATGATATTTACTTCACATCTTGTATTTTTGCTCATTTACTTGTTTTATTTGCCTTACCACAAACCAATAATCATAAAATCCCTGGTTATCTATATGTGACTCAAGCATGTATGTGGTGACATACAAGTGGATTATGTCTTAAGTGATAACCAAAATGGTTTGTAGTATATGGATATAGGAGGGAAACCTTATCCTGGTAACGCTATGGACGCGGCCCGCTTTGTGGAATGGTCACAAGCATTGTGACTTGTCACAGATGGTCTAATCTTGATAATTCGTGTTGGGGACATGCAAGCGGGGGCGTCCTATACAAAGAGTTTGTATAAGACCTGACCACAAAGTGTTAACGTCGTTATATAATACTGTTCATGACAGAGACTTCACTTCACTAGGATGACCATAGGTAACATGACCTCAATCCTAAGTGAGTTAAGAACTCCTGCCATTGAGGGTGGTCCTTCGATTTGTATGCGTGCGAGTGGCCAGGTCGTCGATTCAAGCCTACCATTTTGGGGATTCGTCTGATTTGGGAGCTGGGAACTCAACTACACAAGATGGAATTTACTCCTTCCTCGAGGCAGGGTTAAGTAGATAGATAGCTCCCTTAAGGGCTGATTCCGGGGCTTGAACGATATGGCGCCACACACCTTCTCTTGGCCCGAGAGGTGTTCACACATAGTTGGACTATGTTGTATTGTTCATTAGAGGAATCAGTGGTACTTAAGGAGTGAGATGTAACTATAGGGGCATAACGGTAATTTGGCCTAGCTGTACTTACGAGCATCTGTGAAGGGTCATCGTACTCATGATTGGTTATATCCGATGGACACAGAAATATATTTTTGGTAAGAAGAGTTCAGCTGTTGGTCTTTAGTGGAATGCCTGACAGTTAACGGATGGTGGATCTTGTGGCTAAACAGTTTAGTCAACTATTCACGAACCGTTGGAGCTTCGAGCCACAGGTTCATTAGGTCCCTTGGGTAGCATGGATAAAGTCGAGAACCAGTATTTGGGTTAATTTGAAATGTTCAAATTGACAAGAGGAAGTTCGATTATATATGATATAATTGGACTGGTTAATTATATATGATATAATTGGCTAAATGTATGAGATACATTATTTTGGAGCAAATTAGATATAAATATGATTTATATCAAGTAGAGGAGACAATACTATAGTAGAAATGTGATGTCAAACTATAGGATAAAAATATAATATGATTATATTTATTATTAATTAATTGGTTAATTATATTATAATTAAGCCAATTTTCACGTTCGAACGTGGGTTAGTGGGATCTATCGGTTATTGTAACCGATGAATTACAATGAAAAATGTTTTCATTTTGAATCGCCTGAACGTTCAATCGTCGTCCAAAAAGAAAGAGAGCGCGCGTCGGTAGAAAGCAAAACGATCGCTTCAGTTTTTTTGAGAGCCTATACGATAGCACTCTCCGCCTAAATGATCGCCCACCTCGCGCCTAAACTATCACACACTGTTTCCTACACAATCGGATAGCTTCTCTAAACGATCGTATAGTGTGCCGATTTTACTAAGCGATCGTATACCTTTTCCTAAACGATCGTTCAGTAAATCCTACACGATCGTGTAACTCCTCCTAAATGATAAGTAGTCTGCTATGCTGTAGCGTCTTTATCCCTCCCATTTGCTTATCGGCTACACGATTCGTGTTTCCTCCTTCCTTTACCAAATTCACCAAAGACCACCCTTTGGGTTTTCACTCCGAGAATACCCAGGGCTTTTTAGTGGTGGTGTCGTCCCCGCGGCGTTTGTGTTCGTGCGGTTGTTCGTACTGTTTTTATTGACACTGTTGCTGGGCGTTGGTAGATCGCTTGGACTTTTCCACTGCGTTGGAGTTTTGAAGTGTGAAGAACGTCTTCATCTGGTATGGAACTCTCTCCCTTGTTATTTATCTTGTTCCTAGCATGCCAATAATTTGTGTTGTTTGCATAACTGTATGATTTGAATGTATAATTTGTATTTCGGTCATGGTGAGTTCAGAGCGATCTGAACACGCTCATAAAACTCTTAGATATGAGATCTTTCATGAAGAACTTTTCTTCTAATATTTAATCGATCGAACTCAGCAAGGCATCCAATAACACAAATGCAACACGACTCTGGAATATCCTCGAATAGAAACGAGTGAAACTCGATCCTCGACCCTTGAACGGAAACGCGACACTATCACGAGGCTACCTTGGTCTTCTCGGTGTGAAAATCTAGGAGGTGTGGGCTCTATATGGATTTGGAAGAGGGATGGAGGTATTAGACGATCGGGTAAACGATCGAATAAGTGGGAGAAGGAATAAGCCTGTCATTTAGACTTGTCACACCCCGCTCCGAGCCTGCCTCTTGAGCCCGAGGGGAGGCATGGAGAACCGCAGATTCCCCCCTTTTGTGACACCTACTGCCCATCTGAACCTCTTTACTCTCATAAAGCTTTAAGCCAAAGATGTAAAAAATAACTGTTTGATGGAGCTCATTTTATTACAAGCAGTACAACATTTATATAACTCGCAGGCTTAACACCGCAGATTCCCCCCTTTTGTGACACCTACTGCCCATCTAAACCTCTTTACTCTCATAAAGCTTTAAGCCAAAGATGTAAAAAATAACTGTTTGATGGAGCTCATTTTATTACAAGCAGTACAACATTTATATAACTCGCAGGCTTAACTATAGAGTTTACAACAACTATTAAAACCAGAAGTGTGATTGTGACTGTGGCAGACCTTGACCTTAGTGGCACCCTGGAACTTCTCACCTTTCGCTACCTAGGAAGAAAAATATGAAAGAAAAGAATGAGCTTCAAGAAGCTCAGTGAGTGGTAAGTAACTTATAGAGTCTATTTCAACTGATAAAATAACAAGCATATCATAACTACGAGGTTACATTCAAACCTCAGCCTTGAATGAGTCTGTTCTCAACTCTATCTACATGCACGGTGGATAGTTATACTGATACTACTCATAATAAGTCTATTCTCAAACTCTACCTACACACACGGTAGATAATTAAACTGATCCTGGTCATAAACGCTTACTCTCTTGAGTTTGCTATGTTTCCTATGTGCATATAGATCCCAGCTTATGGGTTTAGAAGCTAGGCCTGCTGAACCTCTGGCCATCCCATACGAGGTTCATCCCACAAGCTTAGGAACTAGACCTCTCGGTCTCTTGACCATCCCGCGAGGTTTTGCTCCGGGCTCAGAAACTAGGTCTATTGACCCCCTGACCATCCTATTCACATATTCTCATTCTCATGCAAATTACTCACTCACAACATAAGCATATACATATACTTTAAAAGATATGCTTAAGACTTAAAAGGAAATTACCACTCACCTTGGTCGGGTAGGATCCTTCCTCTCTAGAAGTTCCTTGGTTTCCTTGGGCTTCCTTTTGAATCCTAAATTCTAGATCCAACTACAAGCTCAGATTACTTATAGTTCTAAGCCTATTCCTACTTCCTTCTACAAACATGCTTTAAAATGACTCAGGAAGCTTACCTTAAAATCTCAGCTCAGAACTCCTCGTGGTTTGGCTAAAATTCTCAAATCATCAAGACTAGCCCAAGCTTACCCGAGAGCTCGACCTTTCTATCTTTTCCTCACTCTCTAACCTGATTCATTGGAGCTTCTTCTCTGGTAGCCTTGTCTTGAAAACTAGACTCTCAGAGTTTTCAGGTGGTTTCAGAATCATTTAAAATGCACGACTATTCTGGGAGAACATCTCGTCCCAAGTTGATGCTACTTCCAGACCTCACTGTCTGACAACATCTCCTCTTGGAACCGCATGATCTTCCTCCAAATCTGCTCTCAAACACTCTTCCTACTATTTTCAAGAGGATTTCGGGTTATGAACTAAAGAGACACAATGTGGTGGTATTTATAGGCCAAAGGAACTGATACTTCTCCTTTCTTAAAGCTTTCAATGCATGACACCTCCTTCTTTAGAAACTTTTGGAGTGTTTGCACCATGCTTTGCCACCACCGACTTCCTTGCCATTCACCTACTTCCATGCCACTCACCTACTTGCATGAAGTTTGAGTTATCTTCCTCATGCATAAGTCTTCCTTGCATGAAACTCTATTTTTCCACCTCTTACTAACTCAAGCTCAATCTCTTCTCGATATAGCCAATTGTCCGGGTGAATCCATCAACCTTGTGTAATTGAAGCCTCAACAACGCATAAACACTTGGCTCATCATCTAGTTCATCGTGTAGCTCTTGTACCCATTCCATAGCTCCATCGTTTAGTGATCTCTCGCTGTCAATTATCTCCCTGTCACTCATAGTTCAGCACATAGCCTATTGCATAGCTTATCATTTAGTGATCTCTCGGTGTTAATGATCTTGCTGTCGCTCATCGTGTAGCATTGACGCGTATCGTCTAATGCATCACGCCCATCGTCTAGCGCATTCGCTTATCGTGTAGCGCTTATGCTTATCGTTTAGTGCTATCGTCTAGTGCTATCGTATAGCACTTATGCTGATCGTGTACCACCATCGCTTATCGTGTAGTGCTATCATCTAGCTCAATGCATGGTTGTCCTTGGCCAACATGCGTTCATACCTCACAAGCTCAATGTATGGTTGTCCTTGGCTTCAATGCTTAATTCCTTTTAACCTCCACAAACTTAGCCTCTTTAGAGCCTCAGGCGTTAATGTTTCCTAACACCAAATGTATGGTTTCTTTTGACTTCATACTTAACCAAATTTCACTAGTTAAGGCTCAACTCAAAGCTACTCAAGGAAAATCTCTTCAAACACTTAGAAATTTTCCTTCTCTTCAACATAGGATTTAATTTATACTTAGTTAATTCCCTTAATTATTTGAATAAGTAGAGAAATTGAAATCCGAGTTTCACAAGACTTGGGTACTTGATCGTTTAGTAACGAGTATCTATCGTATAGAAACCTCGATTGATCGTTCACTCTCTCAAAGCTATCGTATAACTCGATTCCTTTTGCACGTTGGATGTTCAAAATGAAAACGATTTTCATTTTTATCCATAAGTTACCAAAAACTTATTAAAACTTCCCACTAAGTCAATTATTAAGAGAAAAAATCGAAAATCAATTATCTTATAATTAATTTATTATAAATAAATATAATAACTAATTTATCATATTATATTTATAACCTATAGTTTTAATATCACATCATATGCAACATATAAAATATACTTCTTTTCATTCTTTATGAAATTTAATATAAATCATATTTATATTAATTCTTCTATTCAAATAATGTATCAAATACATCAAATCAATTATATCATATATAATTGAACTAACCTCTTGTTAATTTGAACACTTCAAACTAACCCAAAAACTGATTCTCAACATGAATCCACTGAGCTACCAAGGGGACTTTATAGACCTATAGCTTGAAGCTCTAATGGTACGTGAATAACTGACTAAACTCTTTAATCACGATATCCACCATCTATTAAATGTCGGGCACTCCACCAAAGATCGACAGCTGCAATCTTTGCACTACAGATATATTTCTATGTCTATCGAATATAACCAATCAACAATACAATGACGCTTCACAAATCGCTTGTAAATACAGCTGGGCCAAATTACCGTTTTGCCCCTATAGTTACATATAACTCCTTAAGTATCGCTGATTCCTTTAATGAACAATACATCATAGTCCCTCTATGAGTAAACCCTTCTTGGGCCAAGAGAAGGTGTAACACCACATAGTTCAAACCCCAGAATCAACCCTTAAGGGAGAAATTTATCTACTTACCCCTGCTTTGGGGAAGGAGTGAATTCCGTCTTGTGTAGCTAAGTTCCCAGCTCTCCAATTAGACGAATCCCCAAAGTGGTAGATTTGAGTCGACAATCTGGCCACTTGCACCCATGCAAATCAAAGGACCGCCCTCATAGGCAGGAGTTCCTAACTCACTCAGGATTAAGGTCATGTTACCTATGGTCATCCTAGTAAAATGAAAGTCTCTATCATGAACGGCGTTATATAACAAGACTAAACATTTCTTTGTCCGGTTTTATATAAACTCCTTTGTATAGAGCATTTCGCTCGCATGTCTAATACATGAATGGTCAGGATAAGACCATTTGTTGCACTTTACAACACTTATAACATCTACAAAGTGGACAACACTCGTAGTGTCACCAGGATAAGGTTTCCCTCCTTTATCCATATACTACAGACCATTTAGATTATCACTTAAAGCATGATCCATTTGTATGTCTCCACATACATGCTTGATTTACAACAAGAACCAGAGATCTTAGTTTATTGGTTTATGGTTAATGCAACTAAAATATCTCATATTTCATAGATTGAAGTGAATAAAATATCTCATATTATAAATCACAAAACTGTTTGTTCATACAGGTGTTTACAAACTACAGGATCCTACGAGATTTAGGGCATCAACCCCAACACCTTCAACACGAAGCACTTTTCCATTGGGTAGCTAACAACTTGATGATTCTTGTAGAAGTTAGGATCATCTACTTTTCCTGCTTGTTCTGATCGCTTGCATTCTGACAGCTAAATAAGTTTCTTCTCTAGCAGTTGCTCCAACATGTTCGCAACATCAGAATCAGGAAATGGATAAACCTTTTTCTGTCTTTCTTTAAGAGTTAGGCGATGCTCCTCGCCTTTATTGTGTTTTCTTTCAAATTTTGTTTGTTTTCCTTTAGAGGAAAATTTCAATGGGGTTTCATGGATGATCATAGATTCTTTAGTGGCACTATCCATAATATTTTCAGTACCCTTTGTTTCATTCTTGTGATTTTTTCCTTCAGGGACTAGAAAATATTTAGTTCCCCTATTGATGATGCTCAGTTGCATGTCGTGAGCGCATTTTGCCAACTCCTCAAACGTACGAGGTTTTATCCCTTGTAGGATGTAGAGAAGCTCCCAATGTATGCCTTGGGCACACATCTCCACTGTGAACAACTCTGTGAGCCTATCTTTGCAATCCAGACTTAGAGCTCTCTATCAGTTGATGTAGTCGATGACCGACTCTTCCTTTCATTTCTTGGTGCTTGTCAGCTCCATCATGCTGACGATACGCCCAGTGCTCTAAAAGTGGTTGAGGAAGTCTCTTTCCAACTGTTCCCAACTATCAATCACTTCCGGCTCTAGATTAGTATACCAATTGAAAGAATTTCCTTTTCAAGGTACGAATGAACTACTTGACTAGCAAGTCACCTCTAGTTCCTGTATTTTCATAGGTTTGAGCAATATGCTATTTCAGATTGCCCTTTCCATCAAACTTTTGGAACTTTGGAGGTTTGTACCCAGCAGGCATTCTCAGATTGTAAATTCTCTTATTGTACAACTTGGAGTACATAAAAGAAGTCTGTGATGGGCCTTCATACTGAGCTCTGATGGAGTTGTGATCATATCCTGCAGTTGTTGGACCGACAAGGAGGCAACAAAAGTTGATTATTCTGATTGGTTTTCTTGCAACACGGTCTTCCCTTTGTTATTGGATTTAACAAGAGGAATTTGACTCGACTCAACAGCTTCACGAGCTTGCATCTATTCTCTTAAGGTAATAATTTCATGATCCCACTCCTCTACAGCTTTCATTAGGAAATTTATCTTACTTTCCATCTCTGCCATGGCCAACTTAGTCGTTACATCAGCCATCATGATAGACACTATATCAAAGTATGATTCTTTCTCTGATAGATCAGAAGTAAAAGCAGAGTTGTCAAACAAGGGATTTTCTCTAATGCAGATTCCATCTTTAGGATATTCCATCAGCTATTCCCAAATTTTCTCCGTGATGACAGAACCTATGTAAGTGTCGATTATGACGGTAGCTTTAGATGCAACTTTCTTTGGTGCCATTTATCGATTTGTTGACTTGGATGACGAGAGAGAGATGAGAGGTAGAGATGTCCCACTGGAAGTGCCAGTTTGTTTGCACGAGGTTTTTCGGAGAAACTTCCTTCGTGGAATTTGAACTTTTGTATTTGTATTGGCTTCAGTATAACAAGTACAATCTCTAATATATAATTATTTGATGCGTTTAAAAAAAACTTTAATCTTTAAGTTTGTTTATCTTTTTGGATGATTGACCTTTGGGCTTGTTGACCTTCTTAGATGATCTACTTTTGGGCTTGTTGATTTTCTTAGATGATCGGCCTTTAAGCTTGTCGATCTTCTTGGACGATCAACCTTTGGGCTTGTTGATTTTCTTGGACAATTGGCCTTTGGGCTTGTTGATCTTCTTGGATGATCGACGTTTGGGTTTGTTAATCTTCTTGGATGATCAACCTTTGGGCTTGATGATATTTTTGGAGGATTAGTGTTCGCACGAGGCATCCGGAGAAACTTGTTTCGTAGTTGAACTTGAGATGGTATTGTTGTTGATGTTGATTTGATGTGATGTGGTTTGGTCTTTAGTACTTGATCGTCTGATTCTCTCTCGATTGAATGCGTACGTTTGATGTATAGAAGCAAAGTGTGTGGATGTTCTTGAGCTTGGAGTCTTAGAAGAATGCTTGTATCTTCAAAGAACTTCAGTCTTCAAGCGTGGTTAACTTCAGGAGTTTGGGTATTTTCTGATTGTTGGGAGAATTCTCTCTAGGTCATCTACAGTGTAGAATTGCTGACCTCTACAAATGGGGAGAGCTCCTCTATTTATAAAGTTCTCTGGTGGGCCTCGTGGACAATGGCCCAGTTGGTCTATGGCTTGGCCTTTTGACCTAATTAGTTGGATTTGGGCTTGATTTGACATTTGGGTCAAATTCAGCCTATTTTTGGGCTTAATTGAACAAACCCAAATAATAATATCAAATTGGGTCAAATTAATCTTATATGATTCAACAGTCATGATGAAACCATGTGGCGTCATTGGAATTTGTCTTCAACTCCAATTTGGGACACATGTCAACTCTTGATTGGTCCTAAATCTGATGATTTGTAATTTCGTCATGAATGATGGGGTAATTTGTGATTGGTCCAAAATTTCTCATTCAACAATGTCTACTCAGATCAACTCAATTATGTTATTATGTAAATGACATGCTTGAAAAATATTAAAGTGAAGCTAAATGAATGCCTTAGTGAATGAAATTTATATATTGTAAAATTTTGGTCGATTTCAATTGTACTAAAAATATTAAAATTAAAAAAATATATAAACATTCTTATTGTAATATTTAAAACTCAAAATTTAAAATAAAAAAAATTAGTACACATATTGAAAATTTGAAAAGTAAAAATTTAAATAACATATAAATCAAAATATTAAAAAAGTTTAAAATTTAAAATTAAAATAAAATATAAATATAGAAAAATTATTTTTTTTGAAAATTAACAAAATTAATAATGAAAAGAAATAAAATAGAACAAATGGAAATAAATATAAAAAATAGAAATGACATATCTAGGAACTTGAACACACAACCAAGATGTAGAAGAAATGGTATTCCACAAAACGGAAACAAAATAAAGGAGTAATTAATTTTTATACTTTCTCAAATTTGAAAATTCTTAAAACTTAGAAACAAGAAATAGATGAGAAGAAATGAGAACAGGAAATGAGAAACAGAAATGTTATCAAATAGACCCTTTACATTTTCAAATTAATAAAATTAATGGGAGGTAACAAATTTCTAGAATGAAAAAGAAAGGTTGGCCTCAAAATAGTCATAAATGACAAGGTTGTTAGTCATATGTATATATTATTACAAATACAAAGTTAGTCACAATGTTTGTTAAAATGCCTTGAATCATTTTGCTAGCGCTTCGAACAACCTAGGGTTTAAAGCAGTGTGATATATAAACTCCATAACCTAGAGGCACTGTTCTTGATGTGATTCTGAAAACATTCTCTCGAAATAATATTGTTCTCCCTCTGCCCGTGGACGTAGCTAACATACTGTTAGTGAACCATGTATATTTGTGTGTCGATTTTTCCCTACTTTACGTTCCTTTTTGTGTTCTTTAATTGCCGATTTTGCAACAAACTGGCATCAGAGCCTTGTTAGGGTTTTTTCGAAATTCCACATTTGTTCGACAATTGAAGATGTCTGGCGTGAACGTAAAGATAAAAAAATTTACCGGGAGGAACAGTTTTGGTTTATGGTAGATCAAGATGCGATCCCTGCTAAAGCAGTAAAAGCTATAGGCGCCGCTGACGGATAAGTCAAAGAAGGCTGTCGTGGATGACAAAGAGTGGTAGACTCTTGAGAAGAAGGCCCATTCGACGATCATGCTATGTTTGGCTGATGACGTCATCATCGAGGTCGCAGATGAAGAAATTGCCGCTGGCCTTTTGTTGAAGTTGGAGAGTTTTTACATGACGAAATCTGTAACCAAGAATTTGTTTCTGAATAAACGTTTGTATCATCTACGTATGCAGGAAGGTACGTCTCTACGAGACCATCTTTATGAATTAAATAAAATTTTATTAGATTTGCGTAATGTAGAGGTTAAAGTTGATGATGAGGATGCTGCCCTAATTCTGTTGACATCTTTGCCGCCGTCTTATGAGACTTTTGTTGACTCGTGTATTGGAGGGAAAGAAACTCTGACCTTAGAAGATACAAAGTCCATGATGCTTATGAGAGAGGACCGTCAAAATGCAGGAAGTTCAGTTTCAAAAAGTCAGGCATCTGGGTTAGCTACTACAGGAAGCAAGGGACATAGGAATTCTAGTAAGCAGAAGTCGAATCAGAATAAAAGGTCTTCGAAGTCAAAGGGTTCTAGATCAGATGATATTTGTTACTACTGTAAAAATAAGGGGCATTGGAAAACCGATTGTCCTAAGATAAAAAGGAATCAGGAAAAGAAGGAAAAGGGTGACAAAAGGGAAGCATTTGCCTCTGTTGCACAAGTTGAGATTGATTCTGAAGAAGTCGAGATCGATTCTAAAGGAGATCTAGCTTTAGTTGTGAATGAACAGACACATTCTAATGATGTGTGGGTTCTTGATTCTGGGGCATCTTATCATATGTGCCCAAATAGAGAGTGGTTCTCAACCTATCAGCAAATAGATGGAGGGAATGTTAGCATGGCTAACGGTGCTGTGTGCAAGATAGTTGGAATCGGCTCAGTCAAGATACGAACACATAATGGTGCCTTCTACACTTTAAAGGAGGTTAGGCATGTTCCACTACTGAAGAAGAGTTTGATATCCTTTAGTGTACTCGATAGCAAGGGTTACAGTTTTGAAGGTAAGGTGGAGCAGTGTATTTCTATAAGGGTTATGAGGTAGTTCTGAAAGGCATAAAGTGTGGAACACTGTATTTTCTATTATGTTCCACAATAACAGGTTATGCAGCTGTTGCATCGTTGGTCGTTCACAAGGATGATATGACTAAGTTATGGCATATGAGACTTGGCCATATGAGTGAAAAAGGGATGCAAATTCTGTCAAAAAGAGATCTTCTATGTGGGCAAAACGTACAGCATTTTGAATTTTGTGAACATTGTGTATTTGGGAAGCTTCATCGCAGCAAGTTTCCAAGAGGTGTTCATCGTACAAAAGGAACACTTGATTATATTCATTTAGACTGTTGGGGACCTTCCAAAGTTGAATCTATTGGAGGCAGTAGGTAAATTAGAACCAATAGCTAAAAAGGGTATATTTGTGGGTTTTGGGGATGGAGTTAAGGGATATAAAGTCTGGTTACCTTCTGAGAATAGAGTCATACTTAGTAGAACTGTGATATTTGATGAAAATTCCATGTTTAACTCAACTGTAAAGCCTTTTGTGACATCTACTGATGTGGGAGAAAGTAGTAGTGTTGATAAACAGGTGGAGATGCAATCACTTCAACTATGAATGAATTACAACATCAAGGTGAAGAAGATCAACACGTTACTACAAAAACTAATGTGCAACCAGAAATTAATGTGCCTAGAACATCAGAAGTTGATTTGCCTGAGAATTCTAGATCACGAGTAGATCAACCGAGTATAGCTCGTGATAGAACTAGAAGAGTTGGTGTTGGACCTCCTGTGAGGTATGGTTTTGAAGATATGGTTACTTTTGCATTGCAGGCTGCTGAAGAGGTGGATCCTCATGAGCCATCCACCTATAGAGAAGCTGTGTCATGTGGTGAGTCTGCTAAATGGCTTTCTGCTATGGGGGATGAGATGGAATCTCTTGACAAAAATCAGACTTGGGAATTAGTTAAACGACCAAAGGAAAGAAAAATTGTCACTTGTAAATGGGTCTTCAAGAAAAAGGGGGGAATGTCACCTTCAGAGGGCATGAAATATAAAGCTCGAATTGTTACTAGAGGGTTCACACAAAGGGAAGAAGTTGATTATAATGAGATTTTCTCACCAGTAGTCAGACATACTTCTATCAGGGTGTTACTAGCTATAGTAGCACATTAGAATTTGGAACTTGAACAACTAGATGTGAAGACAGCTTTCTTACATGGAGAGTTGGAGGAAGAGATTTATATGACCCAACCAGATGGGTTCCAGTGTCCAGGTAAAGAAGATTATGTTTGCAAGTTGAAGATATCTTTGTATGGGTTAAAGCAGTCTCCAAGGCAGTGGTACAAACGATTTGACAGCTATATGATTGGACTTGGCTATAACAGAAGTCCATATGATTGTTGTGTATATCACAACAAAGCTGATGATGGTTCGATGATTTATCTACTTTTATATATAGATGATATGCTCATAGCTGCAAAGTCTGAGTCTGATATTCTGAAATTGAAGAATCTTTTCAGTACTGAGTTTGATATGAAGGATTTGTGTGCTACTTAGAAAATTCTGGGTATAGAGATTTATAGGGACAGAGGTAAGAATAAGCTCTTCTTGTCACAGAAAGGATATATTCAGAAAATATTGTCTAGGTTTGGTATGTCATCAGCTAAGCCTATAAATACTCCTAGTGTTGTAAATGCTCGTTTGTCATCTGAGTTTTCACCACAGTCTAAAGTTGAGAAGAAGTACATGTCTCGAGTTCCTTATGCTAGTGCAGTGGGAAGTTTGATGTATGCTATGGTCTGTACTAGGCCTGATCTTGCCCATGCTGTTAGTGTTGTCAGCAGGTTCATGGGTCAACCTGGGAAGGAGCATTGACAAGCCGTTAAGAGGATTTTTCGTTACCTTGGAGGTACATCTGATGTTAGTCTTGTTTATGGGAGTTGCACAGAGTGTTTGTTGACTGGTTATTTTGATTCTGACTATGCTGGAGATGTTGACAGTAGAAGGTCTATGACTGGCTATGTGTTCACTCTGGGTGGTTCTGTTGTTAGTTGGAAGGCAATCTTACAACCTACAATTACTTTGTCTACTACTGAAGTAGAGTACATGGCCTTGACAGAAGCTACTAAAGAGGGAATATGGCTGAGGGGGTTAGTTGGTGATCTTGGTTTGCATCATGACCAAGCTATTGTATATTGTGATAGTTTGAGTGCAATATGCCTAGCCAAGGATCAAGTTCATCATGAGAGAACTAAGCACATAGATGTAAGATATCACTTCTTAAGAGGTGAGTAGAGAATTAAAGTGATGAAAATTGGTACTACTGATAACCCTACTAATATGTTCACCAAACCGGTTCCACAAGGCAAGTTCCAATATTGTTTGGACTTGCTGAATGTTTTGAATTGTTAGTGGTCCCCTTTGTGGGACACTTTGAGGCACGAGGAAGAAGTCTGGGTACGTCTGGCGATATTGATTTATGTTGCATTTGGTATATTTGTTTTCTGGGAGAGAATTCAAGTCAAGGTGGAGATTTGTTGAAATATCTTGAATTTGTTTGCTGGTGCTTCGAACAACCTATTCAGATTTTGTATTCAGCATATTTATTTATTTGCTGTTATTTACGTTTTCGACCTTAGAGTTTAGAGCAGTGCGATATATAAACTCTCTAACCTAGAGGCGCCATTCTTAATGTGATTCTGAATACATTCTCTCGAAATAATATTGTTCTCCCTCGGCCCGTGGACGTAGCTAACACACTGTTAGTGAACCACGTATATCTGTATGTCGATTTTTCCCTACTCTACAATCCTTTTTATCTTCTTTAATTGTCGATTTCGCAACAGTGTTGGTTCCAAAAAGTTTAAATCATTGGCTTTAGATCTCTTGGAGGCAATTTGAATAACCATTAGTGAAAGATGCAAGACCGAATCACAATTTGTTGGTTCAACCAAGTACAAACCATTGACTTTCGGAATCTTGGAGGTAATTTGGATTGTCATAAGTTGAAATACAAGGTGTTTTCATATACATAATCTTAAAATACAAGGTTAATCATAATGTGTTGGTTCCAACAAGTTCAAACCATTGGCTTTGGGTGTCTTGAAGGCAATTTGGATCGCCATTTGTGCAAATACAGGAGTTGGTCACAATTTTTGAAGAGTTGGAGCTTTCAATTTGCAAACAAAGACTCTTTCCATCTTGAGTGGAAGTGGCCAAATGAAGCTTAGAATTCGAAATGGCACTCCAAACACTTTGTTGACCCAAACAACTTTGTTAGCACAAACCAGTGTCTGACATCCTAATTGGAGTGCCATCGTTGTCATGACTCCATCGAGTTGAGGCAGAGCAATCAGTGAGGAAAATTTCTTTGTTGTCTCTAGAGACTTGGATACATTGGCCACTTTGTGGATGATATATAACATATGAGAATGATGCATTGGAATTTGGATCTGTGTACCATAAAAAAATGTTACAAATTGTTAATTAACTAGTTTTACAAAACTTTTTTGAATTATTGGACATTTATTTTTACAAATCGGAGAAGTTTGCTAGTTATAGATCTTTTCATGTACTCATAACATTAATATAATTACCTTGTAATAGGGTCTGCAATAGTTGAAACTTCTTTACAAAGTTGGGATTCTTAATTTGAGTCCAATTAGAGTCGAGTACTCCAAAAGTTTCTGCAGGCTCTGCTTGACCTTCCCTATAATAATAGCTTCCTTGCCATGTCCACAATGCCCAATCCAAATCTTTTTGTGCAAGATGGGCTGTGAAGCAACTCATGAACCGATTTTCTGCATCATCAACCTCTCTTTGATCATACCCATATTCACTAACAAATAAAGGAAATGGATTTGATCCTTCCATTACAAACCCAGCATGGTCTATAAATCCATTCACAATATTTGCACAGATCTTGTTCAATGGTTGTTGTACAAACTTGCTCTCAGAATCTCCACTAAAAGAATACAAATGTACCTCGAAAACCAACTTATTGTCTAAGGTGTTTACCGTCAAAGGCTTTTCCTTTAAGCATCGGAGATCATTGTCATAATTTAAGCCTGAAACAATCACTAAAACTTCTGGATTTATTTTATGAATCGTGGTTACTCCTTGAGTTACATAGTTGTTCCAATCATTTGCATTTTCCATAAAGCCTCGTATCTCATTTCGTAAACTCATTCCTATTACCTAAACAACAATCAAAAGACTTTATATGTTAATGCAATGTTATAAAAGTTTTTAAAAGGTTGAGTTTAGTTGTAAGAATTTAAGAAAATCTCTTGATGTTACATACCGTTGATTTGTTGCGAAAGCGTTGGGCAACTAAGCTAAGACCTTGTAGCCATTCTTGAGGGTCAAAATTTCGGTTTCCGAAAAAACCATTGCCATCATCAAGAGAGCAACACCATCTTGGTTGGCTGATGTGATTGTCAACGATGACCATCAGACCACTCGCCCCCAACACCTCAACAACAGCTTCATAAGCTTCAGCAATAGTCTTTTTCAACACAAAAGGATTATATTGAGCCAATCCAACTTTTGCTTGTTTTAAATCAAGAAGATCAAAGTTTTCTTCAACCGTCCTATTTGCATAGCGAGTAAACATATGGGTTGCATATGTGAGTCGTACACAATTAAATCTTAACTTGATTGCCTCATCTGCTAGTTCTTTTAACGGTCTATGGTTGAGGCCTTCTGCCAACATGCTCTGTGTGTGCGAAGGCCAATTCACACACACAAGTTTCACTCGACGACCTGTTTGTGAATCAATGATCCATCTTCCTCGTGTTGACAATGGTAACGAATAAACTGAAAGAGATGAAAACACAAAAGCTAAGGCTAGAAAGAGAATGATTTGAAAAGTTCTTCCCATTTTCTTTTATCTTTTTGTCAATAAATATATTTTTTTGGATTGTGGTGAGAAGCAAAGCCCGAGCATTGCTTATATACACTCTTTTATGTTGGTTGAAATTTGTTAAAAGTTTGTTTTGATATATACAACTTTGTCGTACTTTTTCTATATTGAGAAGCTTAATTTAGTTCGTAATATGTATTTTGTTGAAAATCGATAAATGTTGCTAACAAATTAATGCTAGCTAAGTCTCGAGAAACTTCCGGCAACAAAGTCAATACTTTGATTATAACAAAGCTTTCAGGTTCAATATAAGGACGGTTGAAAATATAGACATTAAACCCAAAATCTTAGCAGATATAACATAATGTAAAAAAAAATTACAAATAAGACCAAATTTAAATAGTTTATCAGTAATAGACCATATTATTGGTAGGAGTCTATTAGTGATACGTCATATCACTGGTAAGAGTCTATCTTGGCTATATTTATAATCTTTTTAAATGATGGTATATACTTGATTATTATTTTAAAAAATACTACCAATTTAAATTACCCTTCAATATATCATTTCACGCTCTATTTCTCGTTTTGCAACAAAAAGAAATGCATATTAAAATTTAAATCACATTCTAATCTTTTGAAAAATTATAATGGATGGCAAAATATATTTATTGTAATTGTGACTTCAATTTTTTAACTTTGTATTTACAGAAAAATTCAAAACCAATTTGTATTTGAACGGTGACTTTAAATTCTATTATAAAAAATCAACCGTGCATAAAAATTGTATTTGGTAACGTTATAGGCATTCTTTCAATTTTGTTGGCAATTTTTCATATTTGCTCTAGCAAAAGTATCATTCAACTTTATTTCATTATTTTGAACCATTTTTTTTTCATTTTGTTCTTTCTTTGTTCTTTTTTTTTTTTAAAAAAAAAAAAACAATCACTAGCGAATTTTTTTTTTCCTATTTTCTCTCTATCACGTCTATTTCTTTATAATGGTTGTTTATTGAGAAGAAGAAGACATCGTAATTTTTATAGTGGTTCAGTCAAACTCGATCTACATCAACTTTTCCAAGCACCTCTTGAGATTTCGATTAAAAATCTCCTTTGACTCTTTCCACAGATGAAAGACGAACTGCTACCTTGCTCCTTTTCCGAATTTAAGAGTAAACCCAATCATTTCCATTACTTAATAAAGCTCTCTGAAAATAGTGGGCATACATACAAGTTTGGGCTCACAATATTTAATCCTCAAAATAAATAAAAAATTTCTCAAAAAAAGATGAAAATAAAGAAAATTGAGAGCTTTGAGAGATCAACAATATTGGTCTTTTTGCAAATTGAGAGTTTTGTTATCATCCAAATATTAATTAATTAATTTAATTTGAGATTAAGGACTAAAAAGGCAACAATCTCCCACTTTTTTATTATAACAAACCATAGAAGAAATATAACTTGAAATGCACATAACCATATCAATACATGTGATCACTAATTTAATTTATTTATCAAGTATGCATATGACCACAAAGATCATGCTTGAAATTCATAAAAAAGAATGACCTTCTACCTCTTAATTAATTCTCTCCCTAAATATACATTCATAACACATTTTTCTTATACTTCTCCCCTTTTGGAATCATCAAAAAGAAAAATAAGCATATAAGTGCTACCCTAAAAATATGAACACATACAAAGTATCTCAATTCTCCTCCTATATCATTACATAATAATATCAAGTAAGATAGGAAATCAAGATGCATCATAACGAATAATACTAAGCTCAAGCCTATTTTTGCAAAAACTTTCTTAAATCAATGGCTTGGTAAAAATATCCACTAATTGATTATTAAGCTTACAAATTCAAGAGTAATATTACCATTTTGTACATGCTCTCTAATAAAATGATATCTAATATCAATATGCTTAGTTCTAGAATGGTGTATAGAATTTTTAGTCAAATTAATAGCACTAGTATTATCACAAAATATGGGCACATTATTAAACTTTAATCCAAAATCACAAAGAGTTTGTTTCATCCAAAGAATTTGTGCACAACAACTAGCAACTACAATATATTCTCGCTTTGGTAATGGATAAAGCAACCAAATTTTGCTTTTTACTAAATCAAGATACTAAGAAACTACCAAGAAATTGGCAAGTCTCACAGTACTCTTACGGTCAAGTAAACTACCAGCAAAATCCGTGTCTAAATATCTTACCAAATAAAATTCAACATTTTTAGGATACCACAAACCTATATCAGTTCCAAACAAATATTTAAATATTCTATTAGCGACATGCAATTGTGATTCCTTAGAACAAGATTGAAATTCCGCACAAAGGCATACACTAAACATGATATTGGGTCTACCAGCGTCAAATAAAATAAAGATCTGATCATACCTTGATAAGTCTTTATGTCCACATGTTTACCTTTTTTATCTTTATCAAGCTTAGTGGTAGTGCTCATAGGAGTTTTTGCAATTTTACCTTCATTGAATTTGAACCTCTTGGGCAAATCTCTTGCGTATTTTTCTTGACTTATGAAGATACCATACTTGAGTTGTTTGATTTGGAGTCCAAGGAAGAAACTGAGTTCTCTCATCATACTCATCTCACTTTCGTTATGCATACACTTAGAAAATTCTTCACACAAAGATGGATTAGTAGAACAAAAAATATTATCATCCACATATATTTGCACTATAAGCATATCATTTATTTGACCTTGATAAAGAAAGTAGTATAAAAATTTCCCCTTTTAAAGCCATTCTCAAGTAAAAGTTTCTAAATCTATCATACCAAGCTCTTAGAGCTTGTTTTAAGCCATAAAGAGCTTTTTTCAACTTATAAATATGATTAGGCAAATCAAAACTTTCAAAATCCATAGGTTGTTCTATATAAACTTCCTCCACAATATAACCATTTAAAAATGCACTTTTCATTTGATACAAAATAAAATTCTTATAAAAGGCAAAAGCAAGCAACATTCTAATAGCTTCTAATCTAGCAATCGTTGCAAAAGTTTCTTCATAACCTATACCTTCTTCTTGAAAATAACCTTGAGCTACAAGTCTAGCTTTATTTCTAATGTTATTTTCATTTTAATCCATTTTATTTCTAACACCCATTTAGTTCCAATTATACATGCATTAGAAGGCCTAGGGACTAATTCCCAAACTTTTTTCCTTTCAAATTGATTTAGTTCTTCTTGCATAACTAAAATCCAAAACTCATCACATTCGATATCTTTAAAACTCTTAGTTTTAACTTGAGAAACAAGAGTAAGATTACTAAATAAATTAAGACAATAACAAGTTTTCACACCTTGTTTAAGGTTGCTAAGAATCAAATCCTTGGGATGAGATGGAGCAACAAATAATCATCTTCCTTCCTTTTATTGATGCTTACTTCTTGCATGTTTGAAACAATTTTCCTGTCTTTGTCACTAACACGCAAATCTCCAAAATCTTTTTTTAAATCATAACTACAAATAGTCTCATTAGAAGCATTATTACAAGACTCATCAAACATAACATGCATAGATTGCTCAATAACTAAAGTTCTCTTATTAAAAACTCTATAAGTTTTACTAGTAGAGGAATATCCTAGGAAAATACCAACATCCATCTTAGAATCAAAATTTTCAAGCTTTTTTTTGTTATTCAAAATAAAACATTTGCAACTAAAAACTTTGAAATACCCAATATTTAGATTTTTTCTATGTCAAAACTCATAAGGAGTTTTATCTAAAGATGATCTAACTAAAACTCTATTTAAAACATAACAAGCGGTACATTCAACATTGACCTAGTGAATTCTTGCAAAGTACGATTTTTTCTTTCAACCACGTCGTTTTGTTGAGAAGTCCTTGGAGAGGAAAAATTTTGAGAAAATTATTTTCTTCATGAAAAACTTTAAAACCATCATCATTAAGTTCTACTCTATGATCACTCCTAATTCTAGGAAAAAAAAAATCCTTTTTCATTATGAACTTTTTTAGCAAAACTAATAAAACTTTTTCAAAGCATCATCTTTATATTTTATCATCAAAGCCCAAGTAAATCTAGAAAAATCATCAACTATCACAAAATGCATAATAATTCCCTCCAAAGCTAGCAATTCTAGAATGGCCAAATAAGTCCATGTGTAATAATTGTAGGGGTCTAGTAGTAGAGACCGCATATTTAGATTTTAAAGAAGACTTAGTTTGCTTACTCATGTGATAAGCATCATAAACTTTATCATTTTCAAATTCAAATTTGGGAAGACCTCTAATCGAAGAATTCTTGGAAATATTTGAAATTAAGTGCATGATGGCATGTCTTAGTCTTCTATACCATAACCAAGAATCATCATGCAACATGCAAAATGAAGGAACTCTAATGGGAGAGAACCTTGAGTGGAAGCGAATCGACCAAGTTCCATTTTATTGAATACAAAATTTACAGTAAACAAATAAACAAGATATATATTTATTTCTAAATTACAACATGCTTTAGAAAGGGTTTCAAGAAAACTCACATTTGAAGACATTTTCTTCATGTTTTCACTCGAATAAATCACAAACTCCTTGAAGATCTTCTTCAAAATTAAACTTGAACAACTGAACACTACCACGAATGTTATCTTGGTATTCTCAGGGTGAGAACCTAGGAGTGGTGGACTCTTGCTATTTTATTTTTTGAGGAAAAACTTAATGCAGAGGGAAGGATTGAGAATTTTTTCAAAAAACTCGAAAAAAGAAAAACACAAAACTCTTCTGTTGTTTTCTCACACTGTCAAAATTGATTAACCAACCAAGAAGAA
Source organism: Benincasa hispida (assembly GCF_027475165.1). NCBI lineage: Eukaryota > Viridiplantae > Streptophyta > Magnoliopsida > Cucurbitales > Cucurbitaceae > Benincasa > Benincasa hispida. The sequence continues at coordinate 13,125,542 of NC_143484.1, read as the reverse complement.
GAAGTAACATTTCTTTTATTCTCCTTGCCAAAAATAACCACCACCCACTTACTTAGGTAGGGAGAAAAGAATGGAAAGGGAGTTGTAACTAACTTATCATATTATATATATATATATATATTAAATTATATGTTATATCAAATATAACATATAACCTATAGTTTTAATATTGTATCACATACAATATAAGCTATAGTTTCTTTTCTCTTTTCTATGGCATTTAATATAAATCATATTTATATTAAATTTAACAACTATGGATCCAATACATAGAAACTATATTTGAATCTCATTCAAATATTTATTTCCTCCCATTAAGCTATAATGTATCAAATACATTATAACAATTATATCACATATAATTGAAACAACTTAATTATATCATATATAATTAAATCTTTCTATTAATTTGAACAATTAAAATGAATCTAAAAACTGATTCTCAACTAAACCTATTGAGCTACCACGGGGACCTCATGGATCTGTAGCTTGAAGCTCCAACGGTACATGAATAATTAACTAAACTCTTTAATTACATTATTCACCATCCGTTGACTATCAAGCACTTCACTAAAGACCGACAACTGCACTCTTCACACTACAAATATATTTCTATGTCTATTGGATATAACCAATCAACAATACGATGACCCTTTACAAATTGCTCGCAAGTGCAGTTAGGCCAAATTACCGTTTGCTCCTGTAATTACATTTAACTTCTTAAGTACCACTGATCCCTCTAATGAACAATAATAGATCATAGTCCAACTATGACTAAACCCCTCTCGGGCCAGGAGAGGGTGTGGCGCCACATTGTTCAAGACCCAGAATCAGCCCTTAAGGGAGAAATTTATCTACTTACCCCTGCCTCGGGGAAGGAGTGAATACCATCTTGTGTAGCTTTGTTCTCAACTCCCCAATCAGAAGAATTCCCAAAATGGTAGGCTTGTTAAGTCGGCGATCTGGCCACTCTCATCCATACAAATCAAAGAACTGCTCTCATAGGTAGGTGTTCACAACACACTCAGGATTCAGGTCATGTTACCTATGGTCATCCTAGTGAAATGTAAATCTCTATTATGAACGGCGTTATATAATGAGGCTAAACATTTCTTGGTCTGGTCTTATACAAACTTCTTTGTATAGAATATCCCCACTCACATATCTATACATGAATGATCAGGATCAGATCATTTGTAGCACTTTATAACAATTGTAACACCTACAAAGCGAGCCATACTCATAGTATCACCAAGATAAGGTACTCAACCTTATCCATCTACTATAGACCATTTAGGTTGTCACTTAAACATGGTCCATCCGTATGTCTCTACATACATGTTTAAATTACAAAGATAACCTTGGATGTTAGTTTATTGGTTTATGGTTAATGCAACTAAAATATCATATATTTTATAGACAAAGAATAAAATATCATATATTTTATTAAATACATAATGAGTTTGTTCAATAATGTTTACAAACTATAGAACCTTACGAGATTTAGAGCATAAGCCCCAACAGAAAAGAGATTTATCAATAATATGTCAATCATTCAAATCAAGGGTGTACATATTTTCATCCCTATTTCCAACAAACAAGACTTTTCTGTCACTAACATTTCCCATTATGCAATTCTTTTTATAAAAAACAACTCTAAATCGTTTATCACACAATTGGCTAATACTAAGCAAATCATGCTTTAAACCATCAACTAAAAGAACATTTTCAATCAAAATAGAAGATTCATTGCCTATATTACACTTACCAATAATTTTACCTCTCTTGTTATCACAAAAGGCTACCATGCGTCCATCCTTTTTTGAGATAGACATAAACTTGAATGGGCCTCCGGTAATGTGCCTTGAGCAACCACTATCCAAGTACCACTTATTTTTCTTGGAGGCTTTCAAGCAAACCTATAAATAAAGAGTTTTAAGTTTGATTCTTTGGCACCCATAGTTGTTTGGGTCCAAGAATGTTAGCATTTACAAACTTAGGGATCCATTTCATTTTTGCATTGGCATTAAAAGCATTGGATCTAGAAAAATAACAAGAATAACCTTTATGTCCATATTTGCCGCAAGAAAAGAAAACAATTTTATGTAAGAATTTATCTCTAACAACAAATTTATGCATTGTACTCTTCTTGGAGAAATGCTTTCTTGGAGCATTGTAAAACTTCGTTCTTTGAGAAAATTTTTTTCTTGAAGTAGTGTGAGCATACTTCAATTTAAAGCACTTAAGTCTAGTATGACCATCAACACCACAATTATGATATATAGGCACATAACTAGATTTAGCATGATTAGACACAACATTAGTCATATTAAACTTAGGCACAATAGGAGATTCTTTGACAAATATAGTTTTAGAACTTGAAGGAGTAGAACATTCATCAACATAGCTTAAATCTCTCTTATCACCAAAAGCCTTACCTACTTCAATTATTTTGTTCAATCGTTGATCACCTATTGTTGACTTTTTAATAGACTCTTTAGCTTTATCAAGTTTATGCAAAACATTTAATTCTTTTTCTTTAAGTGATTTAATCAAACTATCATTTTTACAACCGTCATGCTGACAAAATCTAAGTTTATCAAGCAATGCATTTTTCTCATTGTAACTACAAATGTGCTTATCACAAGAGACATTTATTCCATCAATTTGCACAATATGCTCATTCTTTTTAAAAGCAATCAATTTCATCAAGCAAATACTTATTTTCACTAATCAAAGTATTGTATTTCTTCTTAATCACAACACATTTTGAACTAAGTTTTTCTAAGTCATTTTGTATACTTTCAAAAGCTTCAAATAATTCATCATAAGAAGGAGGTTCTAGAGTTATCTCATAATCAAGTTCATCATTTTTGTCACCATGAGCCATGAGACCAACATTTGTCACTTCTTCACCATCACTTCCACTTTCACTTTCACTACTATCATCCCAAGTAATCTTCATTGCCTTCTTCTTGGATTTCTTAAATGATTTGAGGAGTGGACAATCCATTCTTATATGATTCGATGTTTTACATTCATAACAAATCACCTCATCATTTTTGCTTTTTCACTTTTTGACTCTCTTTGGGTTGATAGGCGTTTCTTGAATTGCTTCTTCCTCTTGATGAAAATTTTGTACTTACGCGACAGATAGGCAACATCATCTTCATTAAGGACATCCTCATCTTCGGAGTCAACTTCCAAGGAGATTGTCTTTAATGCAATACTCTTCTTCTTTTTGAATTCATCCTCCAAGTGCTCCTTCATAGTGATCTCATGGGTCATTAGTCAACCAGCGAGTTCCTCCAATGAAAGTATGGTAAGATCTTTTGCTTCTTGGATTATCGTCACCGTTGCTTCCAAGTCTAAGGTAGAGACCAAACGATTTTCCTAATATTCTCAGAGGTTGTATAGACTTTACCAAGTCCCTTCAAAGCATTGATAATGTTAGTAAATCTAGTAAACATATTGGTTATAGATTCATTAGCATCCATCTTAAATAATTCATAATTACAAACAAGCATGCTAATCTTAAACTCTTTAACTTGATTTGTTTCTTCATGAGTAATTTCAAGAGTATTCCAAGTTTCTCTAACTCTTCTTCTAATTTAGGAGTATCAACATTATTAACCTTTTTCATGGAAACATATGGACCTTTAGCAACAGTTAACCATAAATTATAGTCAATAGATTACAAATAAATTTTCATTTTAGATTTTCAATATGCATAATTTGAACTATCAAAGTAAGGAGGTCTAGAGGTAGAATGACCTTCTACAATTACATTTGCAACTATATTTATCATAATGCTCTAATGAGAAACGTTGCACTAATACCAATTGTTGAACCGATATGACAATCTTAAGAGGAGGGGGGGGGGACCGGGAGGAATAGGGTTTAATTAATTTTTTGAAAAATATTCTCAATTTAAACTAATCAAATAACTTTTAAATAAAATGAATGAACACTCTAATTGATGCTAAATAGCAAGATTGATAAAAATGATATAACATTATACTTAATCAATCACAACCAACAAAAGCATGTATTAAAATTAAATGAAAAAATAATTAGGAAAGAGTTAGAGAAAGACTCCATAATTTTTATAGTGGTTCGGTCAAATTTGCTCCTTTGACTCTTGGGATTTCGATTAAAAATATCATTTGACTCTTTCTATGGATGAGAGTTGAACCACGCAACCTTGCTCCTTTTTTGTATTCAAGAGCAAACCTAATTCTTTTATGGGTTAGGATCCAACTGTTACAATATTCATGAAGCTTTGAAACACACAATAAAACTCTCTAAAAAGAGTGGGTATACAAGTTTGAGCTCACAATATTTAATCATCATAATATAATAAAAATTCTCTTAAGAATAATATGAAAATAAAGAAAATTGAGAGCTTTGAGAGATATTAACAAAGGTGACATTTTTGCAATTTTTTTAAGGATTGTAAAGTGTGCAAAATTTGGGAAAATTTTGGAGAAGATGAAGTTTAAAAAGAGAGAGAAGTGAGATAAAATTCACATTTTGATTTGGACTGTTAGATTGATAAAAGAGTAAAACTAAACGTGGAGATTAAAAGTGGAAAAGTAATTAAAGAAAATAAATAAATGATTGAATAATATATATATATATATATTATATATTAAACTCTCCAACGGAAACCTGCATATGCATATTTTTGTAAATTAAGTGGTCAACGGTCATTTTTTCTTTTCCTTTTTCTTAATTTATTTTTTAAAACAAAATCCTTCTTTTTAGTTTTCCTTAATTAATTTTTTAATTTAAAGAAAATCAAAATCCATCAATGGAAAATTTAAGCCCCATGTGTCACTCACGCAAAGCTCCAAGTGGCACTCTATAGTTGTCCCAATTTGATGATTTGGCCGCCACATCACTATCTGAGGTACTTTTTTTCCATTGCACTTCTTATTGCTATATCATTTGGATGATTTGGAGGATTATTCGTGTAGCTCTCTAGAACACAAACATTCTTCCAAGATTCCAATTTCAAGAACATTCATGCACCCCGCTTCCATACTGTGCTCAACCGATAGAAAACCAAAGGATTAAGTACTAGAGATCGAACCATATTGCATAAAATCAATATAAACACAAGTTCAACTCCACAAAAGTCATTTTTTCGAAAACCTCGTACGAACAATGACCACGTGGAAAATCAGCATCCTTGTTTGGAAAAAAAAAAATAGAAGTATTTAATTATTCTTTTAGCTTCAAATATGCATAAGAATTCATGGAATATTTTTTTTTTTTTTGGGAAAAAAAGCTCCCACATCCACTGCAGGAATAAGCAAAAAACAATAACTAAGAAATTAAAGAAGACTAATAAAACTGGAAACACAAGAATTTATATAGAAAAGTCCCAATTCGGAGAAAAACCACGACCCACCAGAAAGAAATCCACTGTGTGAAAAATTTATTACAATCATACAGAAAAATTCTCCCCTCGATCCCAATTACAAGATCACTCTCTCAAAACTTTTAACTACCCACACATTTTTCCCACTCTCCAACTAGATAATACAAAAGAAATTTAATTAGAGTTAACACACTAAGCTTGAAGTATTTCTAACTGAGACGACTTGAAACTAGAAGCATAAGCTCTTTTATAGGCTTGGAGCCTATCCCATTATTCAATTTAACCGATGTGGGACAAATGTCACTTCTAATATTTTTCCAAAACTCAACAAATTTCTCCTTGGCAAGATATTTAATGAATCCACAACTTTTGCAACGTTCATTATCTTCATTGATAATCACAATTTAAGTCAGAGAACTATAATTCACTCCACTATAAAGATTGGACCACTTGGAATACCACCTTCCAAGATTTTTCTTTTTCATCACATACTGATAAACCATGATGATATTTATAGTACAACTTCCACCTACTTGGTTCACCTGGAAGTCCTTCAGCTATCGATACAACTTCCACTACACACCTTGCATAACTGCCAAGTCAATGCCCATGTGCAAACTTGTGGAACCGCCAACATCACATCCTCTACATGGTAAAGCAGACATACGACGAGGATGATTTTCATCTTCTTCAGAGGAAGTCATTGTTTCCCCTAACATGAAAGACACCTTCAGCATCTGATCCAGAGCCATTTGACAAACTTGCTATGTTTTTCATGTGCCCAACCTATCTGCATCCCCAGCAACCTATCTTTTGCTCGAAAACTCTCTTCTTTGAACCTCTGTTGTAATCACTTCGGAACTGCACTAGAACACCATCACCGCTTAACTTGCACTTATAACCCATTTTGTATCTACACATCTGCTTCACTCCAAGCAAATCAATAAATAGTGAACAACCCACATTATTCAGAATAGTGTAACCTGGTTCAATAGTTCTTTTCTGATGTGGAAGGTCAAACAATGCTGTAACCACATAGCATATTTATGAAGGAAATCGATCACGAGGATTACATGAGCAGCGGAAAGATCATTCCAAATTTCAATCAAATATGAACTTTACAATTACAGTCATAAACACAAACATACGGTTATGCAAACATTACAGAAATTACAATATGAAACTACAAATAATCAAAGAGAAATCTACACACATTTGTAGACTCATTGTCGAGCTCCTTGATCACGAATGCTCGAATACAACAGCCTCGAACGCTCATCCAACACCAATGCTACACACCACGAACACCACATACTCGAACTCAGTGATCGCCTCGGTCATGAACACCCCAACAGCACGAACAACCTCCACAGAACCTCTATAGTGTCCAGTTGAGTATGACACCACTAAGAAGGCTACCTTGGTATTCTTGGTGTGAGAATCCAGAGGGTGGGCTCTGTGTGAACTTGGTTTTAGGCAAAAGATGGAGAAAACAAAAATCGTGTAAATGATTGAGCAAATAGGAAAAGACTGAATCTATCGTATAGGTCGATGCCCAATCGTCTAGCAAAAGCTAAGCGATCATTTAGCTCATCGCTTAGCTGCGTGTCTGTCACCTACAAACACTACACGATCATTTATCTTAGTCAAGCTGTCGCTTAGTAAATCCCATTTACTTGACAACTTCTGTGAGATAAAAAGGAAAAATGTTTTAATAATTTTAGTAAGATTGACAAAATGATTTGCAAAAATGTTGTTTTGGGATTTCCACTCTCAAAAATTTCTCACGGAGAAGTTGTCAAGTAAATGAGATTTACTAAGCGACAGCTTGAAGTTAGCTAAACGATCGTGGAGTATTCTTACACGATAGACATTCAGCCAAGCGATGAGCTAAATGATCACATAGTTTTTGCTAGATGATCGCATAGTTTTTCCTAAACGATTGTTCCATCTCCCACTTGCTTAATCGTTTACACGATTATGATTCCTCCGATTTTCTGCCTCAATCCAAGTCCACATAGAGCCCACCCTCTAGATTCTCACACCGAGAATACCAAGGTAACCTTCTTGGTGGTGTCATACTCAACTCGACATAATTGAGGTTTTGTGGAGGCTTTTCGTGGTGTTTGGGGTGTTCGTGACCTTGGTGACCGCTTAGTTCGAGTGTGCGGTGTTCGTGTAGTGTAGCGGTCGTGTTGGTCGAACGTTCGTGTGTTGCTGTGTTGCTATGACCAAGCATTCGTGATCAAGGAACTAGAAGATGAGTCTACAAAGGTTTCTTGATTCCTCCCTTGATCTATAGTAAAGCATGTTGTAATTTCTATTTTATGCATAACCGTATGTTTCTGTTTGTGATTGTAATTGTAAAGACGAATGAAATTTGTATACATCCTTCCGCTACTCATGGAAATCCTCATGTTCGATTTCCTTCAGTCATAACGTAGTTCAATTTTTTTTTGGTCGTTCTTCTTTTAAGATCATGCGGGCCAGGAGTAACATGTAGTTTAGGCTCTTGCGATTAGGAACTTCTACATTTAAATATTAGGAGCTCTTATATCATCATGGTTTTGATCATCCACTTCATTTGTAGGATTCGTCAATATGATGAGTTTTGGTTTCACCATCAAGGAACCTTTCGTATTTATATCATCAGACAACTTCCTCTTCATGCGTGAAGGAACATGACTGTAAATCTTCTCGTTGTTGTTTTTTTCATGAAATGGTCTTACCTTCAAGGTTTTCATCTTTCTTTTATATTGATCGCTTGTCATCTTAAGACAATCAAAAGCAGATGTTAAAGGTTGAACTTTCTTTAATATGAAGATACTTAGCCTTTTGAAAGCTAAAGTTCGAGTTGTAGTAGATGTTGGACATTGGCTTTCTTCTTCTATCGAGGCCATACTCAATCTTTCGAAGACTAAAGATCGAGTAGTTAAAGGCTTGATACGATCGAAGACAGAAATTCTTTGCTCAAATTTTTTTGAATCATCGACTTCTTCAGTAGTTATATGATTGTTATCGACTTCTGTTATGCTGACAGTGTGACATGCAATAACTTCTAATACTTCATTTTGGATGATTATCGAGGAAGCTTCATGGGAGAAATTCTGCCAAAGTTACCAACTGTCGAAGTTTAAGGATGTCCTTGTCTTCTTCTTTAGCAGGCATAGGCTTCCATGCTATCTTTTTGCCTTTCTTTTTATGAGTCTTGTTCCTTCTTCTATAGCTTCGATAGGAGCGTGACTCTTTTTAGGTGAAATTTGGTTGTCTTCTCTTTTGACGAGTCCCAAGGATCTAGCCTTTGTCATTATCTTCAATAGGCTCATCTTTCTTCTGGGAGTCTGTCGTTTGAATCTCTTTTCGGAACCGAACAACTATAGGCTTGAAAGTTCCAAACTGGATCATGCTTTCTTCTTTATCATAAGATGCAGATGGTGTTGGAACACTTGAAGTCGTCACTACTGTGGTGTAAATTTTTTGAGCTACTTCATCCAAATCTAGATCAATCTTCTTTTCACGAGCCAACTTCAGAATTATCTCCTTCTGAAGGAACTCTAAATATAAAGAGCCAATGTGCGGAAGCAGATCGTTCCAAATCCCATTGTGAAAGAACAAGACATTTGCAATCAACAACAACGGTTATGCACAATGAGTAAATTACAACATGCTACAAAGCTAAAAACAAACAAAGGATCGAGTGAACATACCTTTGAAGTGTTGGGGTTGATACCCTAAATTCTCGTGTCCTGAAGTTTGTAAACAGTTTGTACGAACGTTTGTGTTGTTAATATGTGATATTTACTTCACATCTTGTATTTTTGCTCATTTACTTGTTTTATTTGCGTTACCACAAACCAATAAACATAAAATCCTTGGTTATCTGTATGTGACTCAAGTATGTATGTGGTGAGATTCAAGTGGATTATGTCTTAAGTGATAACCAAAATGGTTTGTAGTATATGGATATAGGAGGGAAATCTTATCCTGGTAATGGTACGGACGTGGCCCGCTTTGTGGAATGGTCACAAGTGTTGTGACTTGTCACAGATGGTCTGATCCTGATCGTTCGTGTTGGGGACATGTAAGCGGGGGCATCCTATACAAAGAGTTTGTATAAGACCAGACCACAAAGTGTTAACGTCGTTATATAACACCATTCATGACAGAGACTTCATTTCACTAGGATGACCATAGGTAACATGACCTCAATCTTGAGTGAGTTAGGAACTCCTGCAACAAGTGAAACTCAATCCTCGACCCTCGAATGGAAACTTGACACTACCACGAGGCTACCTTGGTCTTCTCGGTGTGGGCTCTGTATGGATTTTGAAGAGGGATGGAGGAATTAGACGATCGAGTAAGTGGGAGAAGGAATAAGCCTGTCTTTTAGATTTGTCACACCTCGCCCCGAGCTTGCCTCCTGAGCCCGAGGGGAGGCATGAAGAACCGCAGTTACCACCCTTTTGTGACACCTACTGCACATCTAAACCTCTTTACTCTCATAAAGCTTTAAGCCAAAGATGTAAACAATAACTATTTGATGGAGCTCATTTTATTACAAGAAGTACACCATTTATACAACTCTCAGGCTTAACTACAAAGTTTACAACAACAACTATTAAAACAAAAAGTGTGATTGTGGCTGTGGCAGACCTTCACCTTAGCGGCACCTTGGAACTCCTCACCTTTCGATATCTAGGAAGAAAAACATGAAAGAAAAGAATGAGCTTCAAGAAGCACAGTGAGTGGTAAGCAACTTATAGAGTCCATTTCAACTCATAAAATAACAAGGATATCACAACTACGAGGTTACATTCAAACCTCAGCCTTGAATGAGTCTGTTCTCAACTTTATCTATACGCACAGTAGATAGTTAAACTGATACTACTCATAATAAGTCTATTCTCAAACTCTACCTACACACACGATAGATAGTTAAACTGATGCTGGTCATAAACGCTTACTCTCTTGCGTTTACTATGTTTCTTATATGCATATAGATCCCCGCTTATGAGCTTAGAAGCTAGGCCTACTGGCCCTCTAGCAATCCCATACGAGGTTCCTCCCACAGGCTCAGGAACTAGACCTCTCAGTCTCCTGATCATCCCGCAAGGTTTTACTCCGGGCTCAAAAACTAGGTCTATTGACCCCCTGACCATCTCGTTCACATATTCTCATTCTCATGCTAATTTCTCATTCACAACATAAGCATATAAATATACTTTAAAAGATATGCTTAAGACTTAAAGGAAATTACCACTCATCTTTGTCGGGTAGGATTCTTCCTCTCTAGAAGTTCCTTGGTTTCCTCGGGCTTCTTTTTGAATCCTAAATTCTAGATCAAACTACAAGCTCAGATTACTCATAGTTCTAAGCCTTATTCTGAGACTGGCCCAAATTCTCAAATCATCAAGACTGGCCCAAGCTTACCCGAGAGCTTGACCCTTCTGTCTTTTCCTCACTCTCCAACTTCATTCCTTGGAGCTTCTTCTCCAGCAGCCCTGCCTTGAAAACTAGACTCTCAGAGTTTTTCAGGTGGTTTTAAAATCATTTAAAATGCACGAGTATTCTGGGAGAACTCCTCGTCCCAATTTGATGCTACTTCCAGACCTCACTGTCCAACAACATATCCTCCTCTTGGAACTGCATGATCTTCCTCCGAATCTGCTTTCAAACACTCTTCCTACTGTTTTTAAGAGGATTTCGAGTTATAAACTGAAGAGACACAGTGTGGTGGTATTTATAGGCCAAAGGAACTGATCCTTCTCCTTTCTTAAAGCTTCCAACGCATGACACTTCCTTCTTTAGAAACTTTTGGAGTGTTTGCACCATGCTTTGCCACCACCTACTTCCTTGCCATTCACCTACTTCCATGCCACTCACCTACTTGCATGAAGTTTGAGTTATCTTTCTCATGCATAAGTCTTCCTTGCATGAAACTCTATTTTTCCACCTCCTACTAACTCAAGCTCAATCTCTTCTCAGTATAGCCAATTGTCCGGGTGAATCCATCAGCCTTGTGTAACGCAAGCCTCAGCAATGCATAAACACTTGGCTCATCTTCTAGTTCATCGTGTAGCTCTTGTACCCATTCCATAGCTCCATCATTTAGTGATCTCTCGCTATCAACTATCTCATTGTCGCTCATCGTTCAGCGTATAGCCTATCGCATAGCTTATCATTTAGTGATCTCTCGCTGTTAATGATGTTGTTGTCGCTCATCGTGTAGCGCTGATGCCTATCGTCTAACGCATCACACCCATCGTCTAGCGCGTCCGCTTATCGTGTAACACTTATGCTTATCGTTTAGTGCTATCATCTAGTGCTATCGTCTAGCGCTTATGCTGATCGTGTAGCACCATCGCTTATCGTGTAGTGCTATCATTTAGCGCATCGTTTAGTGCCGCATATAGCTACACGATCGTCCACATGTATCACTCCAATACCCAGTGCCTTGTGCTCATTGTGTAGCCCTCTCGCTCTCGCTCACGCAGTCTCTTATCATCCCAACGCATGAGCAACCTTTGGGCAGTGCCTTTTGCCAACACTTCGGCTAACATGCGTCCATACCTCACAAGCTCAATGCATGGTTGTCCTTGGCTTCAATGCTTAATTCCTTTTAACCTCCACAAACTTAGCCTCCTTAGAGCCTCATGCATTAATGTTTCCTAACACCAAATGCATGGTTTCTTTTGACTTCATAGTTAGCCAAATTTCACTAGTTAAGGCTCAACTCAAAGCTACTCAAGGAAAATCTCTTCAAATACTTAGAAATTTTCCTTCTCTTCAACATAGGATTTAACTTATACTTAGTTCATTCCCTTAATTACCTGATTAAGTAGGGAAATTGAAATCCGGGTTTCACAAGACTTAGGTACTCGATCGTTTAGTAATGAGTATCTATCGTATAGAAACCTCGATTGATCGTTCACTCTCTCAAAGCTATCATATAACTCGATGTCTTTTTCACGTTGGATGTTATCCATAAGTTACCAAAAACTTATTTTAACTCCCAACTAAGTCGATTATTAAGAGAAAAAATCGAAAATCAATTATCTTATAATTAATTTATTATAAATAAATATAATAACTAATTTATCATATTATATTTATAATCTATAGTTTTAATATCACATCATATGCAACATATAAACTATACTTCTTTTCATTCTTTATGAAATTTAATATAAATCATATTTATATTAATTCCTCCATTCAAATAATGTATCAAATACATCAAATCAATTATATCATATATAATTGAATTAATTTAATTATATTATATATAATCAAATTCCCTCTAGTTAATTTGAACACTTCAAACTAACCCAAAAACTGATTCTCAACATGAATCCATTGAGTTACCAAGGGACCTTATGGACCTGTAGCTTGAATCTCCAATTGTACATGAATAATTGACTAAACTCTTTAATCACGATATCCACCATCTGTTAACTATCGGACACTCCACTAAAGACCGACAGCTGCACTCCTCGCACTACAGATATATTTCTGTGTCCATCGAATATGACCAATCAACAGTACGATGACCCTTCAAAAATCGCTCGTAAGTATAGCTGGGCTAATTTACCGTTTTGTCCCTGTAGTTACATCTAACTTATTAAGTATCACTGATTCCTTTAATGAACAATACATCATAGTCTCTCTATGAGTAAACCCTTCTTGGGCCAAGAGAAGGTGTAACGCCACATTGTTCAAACCCCGGAATCAACCTTTAAGGGAGAAATTTATCTACTTACCCCTGCTTCGGGGAAGGATTGAATTTCTTCTTGTGTAGCTAAGTTCCCAGCTCCCCAATCAGACAAATCCCCAAAGTGGTAGATTTGGGTCGACAATCTGGCCACTTGCACCCATGCAAATCAAAGGACCGCTCTCATAGGCAGGAGTGCCCAACTCACTCAGGATTAAGGTCATGTTACCTATGGTCATCGTAGTGAAATGAAAGTCTCTGTCATGAACGGTGTTATATAACAAGCCTAAACATTTCTTGGTCCGGTCTTAGATAAACTCCTTTGTATACAGCATCTCGCTCGCATGTCTAATACATGAATGGTTAGGATCAGACCATTTGTTGCACTTTATAACACTTGTAACATCTACAAAGTGGGCCACACTCGTAGTGTCACCAGGATAAGGTTTCCCTCCTTTTTCCATATACTACAGACCATTTAGGTTATCACTTAAAGCATGATCCACTTGTATGTCTCCACATACATGCTTAAGTTAAAACAATAACCAGGGATCTTAGTTTATTGGTTTATGGTTAATGACTAAAATATCTCATATTTCATAGATTGAAGTGAATAAAATATCTCATATTATAAATCACAAAACTATTCGTTCATACAAGTGTTTACAAACTATAGGATCCTAAGAGATTTAGGGCATCAACCCCAACATCTTCAACACGAAGCACTTTCCACTGGGTAGCTAACAACTTGATGATTCTTGCAGTAGTTAGGATCATCTACTTTTCCTACTTGTTCCGATCGCTTGCATTCTGGCAGCTAAATAAGTTTCTTCTCTAGCAGTTGCTCCAGCATGTCCACAACATCAGAATCAGGGAATGGATAAACCTTCTTCTGTCTTTCTTTAAGAGTAAGGCGATGCTTCTTGCTCTTATTGTGTTTTCTTTCAAATTTTTGTTGTTTTCCTTTAGAGGAAAATTTCATTGGCGTTGCATGGATGATCATAGATTCTTTAGCGGCACTATCCATGATCTTTTCAGTACCCTTGGTTTCATTCTTGTGCTTTTTCCCTTCTGGGACTAGAAAATCTTTAGTTACCCTGTTGACGATGCTCAGTTGCGTGTCATGAGCGCATTTTGCCAACTCCTCAAACGGAGGTTTTATCCCTTGTAGGATGTAGAGAAGATCCCAATGCATGCCTTGGGCGCACATCTCCATAGCGAACAACTCTGTGAGCTTATCTTTGTAATCCAGACTTAGAGCTCTCTACTAGTGATGACCGAATCTCCCTTTCATTGCTTGGTGGTTGTCAGCTCCATCATGCTTAGTCGTTACATCACCATCATGTCAGACACTATATCAAAGTATGATTCTTTCTCTGATCGATCAGAAGTAGAAGCAGAGTTGTCAAACAAGGGATTTTCTCTAATGGAGATTCCATCTTTAGGATATTCCATCAGCTGTTCCCAAATTTTCTCTGTGATGATAGAACCTATGTAAGTGTCGATTATGACGGTAGCTTTGGATGCTACTTTCTTTGGTGCCATTTATCGATTTGTTGACTTTGATGACGAGAGATAGATGAGAGGTAGAGATGTCTCATTAGACGTGCCAATTTGTTTGCACGAGGTTTTTGGAGAAACTTGCTTCGTGGAATTTGAACTTTTGTATTTGTATTGGCTTCAGTGTAGCAAGTACAATCTCTAATATATAATTATTTGATGCGTTTAAAAAAAACTTTAATCTTTAAGTTAGTTTATCTTTTTGGATGATTGACCTTTGGGCTCGTTGACCTTCTTAGATGATCGACTTTTGGGCTTGTTGATTTTCTTGGATGATCGCCTTTAAGCTTGTCGATCTTCTTGGACAATCGACCTTTAGGCTTGTTGATTTTCTTGGACGATTGGCCTTTGGGCTTGCTGATCTTCTTGGATGATCGACCTTTGGGTTTGTTAATCTTCTTGGATGATCGACCTTTAGGCTTGATGATCTTCTTGGAGGATTAGTGTTCGTACGAGACTTTCGGAGAAACTTGTTTCGTAGAGTTGAACTTGAGATGGTATTGTTGTTGATGTTGATTTGATGTGATGTGGTTTGGTCTATTATACTTGATCCTCTGATTTTCTCTAGGTTGAATGTGTACGTTTGATGTATAGAAGCAGAGCGTGTGGATGTTCTTGAACTTGGAGTCTTAGAAGAATGCTTTTATCTTCAAAGGACTTCAGTCTTCAAGTGTGGTTAATATCAGAAGTTTGGGCATCTTCTGATTGTTGGGAGAATTCTCTATAGGTCATCTACAGTGTAGAATTGTTGACCTCCACAAATGGGGAGAGCTTCTCTATTTATAAAGTTCTTTGGTGGGCCTCGTTTGCAGTGGCTCAGTTGGTCGGTTTGGCCTTTGGACCAAGTTAGTTGGATTTGGGCTTGATTTGACGCTTGAGTCAAATTCAGCCTATTTTTGGGCTTAATTGGACTAACCCAAAAAATAATATCAAATTGGGTCAAATTAATCTTATATGATTCAACAGTCATGATGAAACCATGTGGCGTCATTAAAATTTATCTTCAACTCCAATTTGGGACATAAGTTAACCCTTGATTGGTCCTAAATCTAATTATTTGGAATTTCGTCATGAATGAAGTGGTAATTTCTGATTGGTCCAAAATTTCTCATTCAACAATGTCTACTCAGATCAACTCAATTATGTTATTATGTAAATGACATGCTTGAAAAATATTAAAGTGAAGCTAAATGAATGCCTTAGTGAATGAAATTTATATATTGTAAAATTTTGGTCGATTTCAATTGTACTAAAAATATTAAAATTAAAAAAATATATAAACATTCTTATTGTAATATTTAAAACTCAAAATTTAAAATAAAAAAAATTAGTACACATATTGAAAATTTGAAAAGTAAAAATTTAAATAACATATAAATCAAAATATTAAAAAAGTTTAAAATTTAAAATTAAAATAAAATATAAATATAGCAATTTTTTTTAAAAAAACAACAAAATTAATAACAAAAAGAAATAAAATACAAAAAATGGAAATAAATATAAAAAATAGAAATGACATATGTAGGAACTTGAACACACAATCAAGAGGTAGAAGAAATGGTATTCCTTAAAACAGAAACGAAACAGAGGAGAAACAAATTTTTATACTTTCTCAAATTTCAAAATTCTTAAAATTTAGAAACAAGAAATAGATGAGAAGAAATGAGAACAGGAAATGAGAAACAAAAACGTTATCAAACAAATCCTTTACATTTGCAAATTAATAAAATTAATAGGAGGTAACAAATTTCTAGGATGAAAAAGAAAGGTCGGCCTCAAAATATACATTTATTATTACAAATACAAAGTTAGTCACAGTGTTGGTTCCAACAAGTTCAAATCATTGGCTTTAGATCTCTTGGAGGCAATTTGAATAACCATTAGTGAAAAATGCAAGACGTTTTCATATATCTAATCGCACAAATACAGACCGAATCACAATTTGTTGGTTCAACCAAGTACAAACCATTGATTTTGGGTTTGTTAATCTTCTTGAAGGATCGACCTTTGGGCTTGATGATCTTCTTAGAGGATTAGTGTTCGTACAAGGCTTCCAGAGAAACTTGTTTCGTGGAGTTGAACTTGAGATAGTATTTTTGTTGATATTGATTTGATGTGATGTGGTTTGGTCTCTAGTACTTGATCCTCTGATTCTCTCTCAGTTGAATGCGTACGCTTGATGTATAGAAGCGGAGCGTGTGGATGTTCTTGAGCTTGGAGTCTTAGAAGAATGCTTTTATCTTCAAAGGACTTCAGTCTTCAAGTGTAGTTAACTTCAGGAGTTTGGGCATCTTCTGATTGTTGGGAGAATTCTCTATAGGTCATTACAGTGTAGAATTGCTAACCTCCACAAATGGGGAGAGCTCCTCTATTTATAAAGTTCTCTGGTGGGCCTCGTTGGCAATGGCTCAGTTGGTCTATAGGCTGACCTTTGGACCTAATTAGTTGGATTTGGACTTGATTTGACGATTGGGTCAAATTCATCCTATTTTTGGGCTTAATTGGACTAACCTAAATAATAATATCAAATTTGGTCAAATTAATCTTATATGATTCAACAGTCATGATGAAACCATGTGGCGTTATTAGAATGTTGGAGGTAATTTGGATTGTCATAAGTTGAAATACTAGGTGTTTTCATGTACATAATTTTACAAATACAAGGTCAATCACAATGTGTTGGTTCCAACAAGTTCAAACCATTGACTTTGGGTGTCTTGGAGGCAATTTGGATCGCCATTTGTGCAAATACAGGAGTTGGTCACAATTTTTGAAGAGTTGGAGCTTTCAATTTGCAAACAAAGACTCTTTCCATCTTGAGTGGAAGTGGCCAAATGAAGCTTAGAATTCGAAATGGCACTCCAAACACTTTGTTGGCCCAAACAATCAGTTGAAAGAGATGCCTCAAGGCCTTCCCCGCTAGCCTTCAAGCACAAACCAGTGTCTGACATCCTAATTGGAGTGCCATCGTTGTCATGACTCCATCGAGTTGAGGCAGAGCAATCAGTGAGGAAAATTTCTTTGTTGTCTCTAGAGACTTGGATACATTGGCCACTTTGTGGATGATATATAACATATGAGAATGATGCATTGGAATTTGGATCTGTGTACCATAAAAAATGTTACAAATTGTTAATTAACTAGTTTTACAAAACTTTTTTGAATTATTGGACATTTATTTTTACAAATTGGAGTAGTTTGCTAGTTATAGATTCTTTCATGTACTCATAACATTAATATAATTACCTTGTAATAGGGTCTGCAATAGTTGAAACTTCTTTACAAAGTTGGGATTCTTAATTTGAGTCCAACTGGAGTCGAGTACTCCAAAAGCTTCTGCAGGCTCTGCTTGACCTTCCCTATAATAATAGCTTCCTTGCCAAGTCCACAATGCCCAATCCAAATCTTTTTGTGCAAGATGGGCTGTGAAGCAACTCATGAATCGATTTTCTGCATCATCAACCTCTCTTTGATCATACCCATATTCACTAACAAATAAAGGAAATGGATTTGATCCTTCCATTACAAACCCAGCATGGTCTATAAATCCATTCACAATATTTGCACAGATCTTGTTCAATGGTTGTTGTACAAACTTGCTCTCAGAATCTCCACTAAAAGAATATAAATGTACCTCGAAAACCAACTTATTGTCTAAGGTATTTACCGTCAAAGGCTTTTCCTTTAAGCATCGAAGATCATTGTCATAATTTAAGCCTGAAACTATCACTAAAACTTCTGGATTTATTTTATGAATCGTGGTTACTCCTTGAGTTACATAGTTGTTCCAATCATTTGCATTTTCCATAAAGCCTCGTATCTCATTTCGTAAACTCATTCCTATTACCTAAACAACAATCAAAAGACTTTATATGTTAATGCAATGTTATAAAAGTTTTTAAAAGGTTGAGTTTAGTTTTAAGAATTTAAGAAAATCTCTTGATGTTACATACCGTTGATTTGTTGCGAAAGCGTTGGGCAACTAAGCTAAGACCTTGTAGCCATTCTTGAGGGTCAAAATTGCGGTTTCCGAAAAAACCATTGCCATCATCAAGAGAGCAACACCATCTTGGTTGGCTGATGTGATTGTCAACGATGACCATCAGACCACTCGCCCCCAACACTTCAACAACAGCTTCATAAGCTTCAGCAATAGTCTTGTTCAACACAAAAGGATTATATTGAGCCAATCCAACTTTTGCTTGTTTTAAATCAAGAAGATCAAAGTTTTCTTCAACCGTCCTATTCGCATAGCGAGTAAACATATGGGTTGCATATGTGAGTCGTACACAATTAAATCTTAACTTGATTGCCTCATCTGCTAGTTCTTTTAACGGTCTATGGTTGAGGCCTTCTGCCAACATGCTCTGTGTGTGCGAAGGCCAATTCACACACACAAGTTTCACTCGATGACCTGTTTGTGAATCAATGATCCATCTTCCTCGTGTTGACAATGATAACGAATAAACTGAAAGGGAAGAAAACACAAAAGCTAAGGCCAGAAAGAGAATGATTTGAAAATGTCTTCCCATTTTCTTTTTATCTTTTTGTCAATAAATATATTTTTTTGGATTGTGGTGAGAAGCAAAGCCCGAGCATTGCTTATATACACTTTTATGTTGGTTGAAATTTGTTAAAAGTTTGTTTTGATGTATAAAACTTTGTCGTACTTTTTCTATATTGAGAAGCTTAATTTAGTTCATAAAATGTATTTTGTTGAAAATCGATAAATGCTGCTAACAAATTAATGCTAGCTAAGTCTCGAGAAACTTCCGGCCAACAAAGTCAATACTTTGATTATAACAAAGCTTTCAGTTTCAATATAAGGACAGTTGCAAATATAGACATTAGACCCAAAATCTTAGCAGATATAATATAATGTAAAAAAAATTACAAATAAGACCAAATTTAAATAGTTTATCAGTAATAGACCATATTATTGGTAGGAGTCTATTAGTGATACGTCATATCACTGGTAAGAGTCTATCTTGGCTATATTTATAATTTTTTTTAAATGATGTTATACACTTGATTATTATTTTAAAAAATGCTACCAATTTAAATTACCCTTCAATATATCATTTCACGCTCTATTTCTCATTTTGCCTATAACAAAAGGGAATGCATATTAAAATTTAAATCACATTGTAATCTTTTGAAAAATTATAATGGATGGCAAAATATATTTATTGTAATTGTGACTTCAATTTTTTAACTTTGTATTTACAGAAAAATTCAAAACCAATTTGTATTTGAACGGTGACTTTAAATTATATCATAAAAAATCAACCGTGCATAAAAATTGTATTTGGTAACGTTATAGGCATTCTTTCAATTTTGTTGGCAATTTTTCATATTTGCTCTAGCAAAAGTATCATTCAACTTTGTTTCATTATTTTGAACCATTTTTTTTTTTTCATTTTGTTCTTTCTTTGTTCTTTTTTTTTTTAAAAAAAAAAATCACTAGCGAATTTTTTTTCCTATTTTCTCTCTATCACGTCTATTCTTTAACAATCAAGTTTTAGTTTTTTTTTTTTCAATCTTTTTCTTCTTTAATTTTCTAATCTATCAATTGTTTTAGTATATAAACGATATATCAAAATTGTAGACTATGTTAGCAATCTATCAAACATCAATCAACAAACATATTAAATTTTGGACAAGTATAATCATTATTATATCATATATAAATTATCAAACATATTAAATTTTGGACAAGTATAATCATTATTATATCAGATATAAATTATCAAACATATTAAATCTTTAGTCCAATTACATACTATTAAATATCAATAAGCAAGAATACTAAATATTTGAAGTATATTAACGATATATCCAATATAAGACGTGAGTGTATTACTCACTAATAAGCAAATACTTGAAATATACATGGGTATGTAAAAAATATATCTAACATCAATAAACATTTAAATATATTAGCAATATATCTAACGATAATCAATATTCAATCAACACTTATTTTGAAGTAAATATACGTGTTTTGTTTTATAAGCATGATATTCGAAGTATATCAACTATATGTATCAAATATAAGACATAAGTGTATCAGATACCAATCATTAAATACTTGAAATAAGGCATGATTGTATTGGCAGTCTAATAACAATAAACATTTGAAGTGCATTAGCGATGCATTTGACAACAATAAACATTCAATTAGTAACTTATTTTTAAAGAAAAACATGTGTATACCATTTAGAACCATGAATATAAGTGTATCAACAATATATCATATACAAGACATCAATCGATAAATATTATAAGTAAGATATGAGTGTATTAACAATATATCTAACATTAGTCTGTTGGACCGGTATGGCAACCCTAGAGAGAGGTGAATAGGGTTTAAATAATTTTTTTTGAAAAATATGCTTAATTTAAACTAATTAAATATTTTCTAAATAAAATTAACAAAAATCCTAATTGATGCTATATAGCAAGATTGATTAAAATTATGTAACAATATACTTAACCAATCTCAACTAACAAAAGGCATACAATTAAGATTAAATGAAAAAATATTAGAAAAGCTTTAGATAAGAACACATCGTAATTTTGATAGTAGTTCGGTCAAACTCAATCTACATCAACTTTTCCAAGCACCTCTTGGGATTTCGATTAAAAATCTCTTTTGACTCTTTCCACGGATGAAAGAGGAACTGCTACCTTGCTCATTTTTTCAGATTTAAGAGCAAACCCGATTCTTTCCACGGGTTAGGATCCAACCGTTATTATATTCATGAAGCTTTGAAACACTTAATAAAACTCTCTAAAAATAGTGAGCTTACATAAAAGTTTGAGTTCACAATATTTAATCCTCACAATATAATAAAAAATTTCTCAAGAGCAAGATGAAAAAAATAAAAATAAAATTGAGAGCTTTGAGAGAGATCAACAATATTGGCCTTTTTGCAATTTTTTAGGATTGTAAAGTGTGAAAAAGTTGGAAAAAATTTAGAGATGATGAAGTTTAAAAAGAGAGTGAAGTGAAGTAAAAATCATATTTTGATTTGAATCATTGGATTGATAAATAAAAAGGTGGAGATTAAAAGTGGAAAAATAATAAAAGAAATAAAGAAATATATTGTAACGACCCGACCCCCTAGGACTTAAGTTAGGTCGTTACTAAATATATGCATGCATGAAACTTAAAACGACAATCTGTTATGGTGAAATGAATGTTAATTAAATAAGATAAGTTCAAAAGACTTTCATTAAATTCAAATATTAAAAACAACAGCAGAGTACTCATAAATCATAAATGATAATAAATAAGTCTGAAAACGATTCTTAATAGTAAGTTTTAATATCAAAATTGAAAGTTAGGAAAACATGAAAAGAAAGCTAAATCTCATGAGCGAAAGCATAAAACTAGTCCCAGTGGCTCGGTCACGAGTTCCACTTGTCCATCGCCAGTGCATCTCTACCTTTACCTGAAACAACAACATAAAAAAGAATGAGTATAAAATACTCAGTAAGTAACCTCACTACTGGGGTCAGGTTAGGCATCTATGCCTTCTAGATGCCTACCTCTGGTGGAACATATAAACCGTCCTAGTCCTCAGGGGATATATACATACATGAAAAAAAACTGAGTTCTATCCTACTGTAGCTAAATATGCCCACTACCTTTGGTGAATCCCGAAGGAAACACAATCTGGTGAATCTCGAAGGAAACACAAACTGGTGAATCCCGAAGGAAACACAAACTGGTGAATCCTGAGGGAAACACAAACCTAGTGGGCATTCTAACTAATAAGTAAAATCACTAGCATAGGCTCGACACCATAATTATCACAATAACTCTATAACATACATATGCTTCAACACCATGGCTCTATAATAAACACACATGCCTCAATATCCACAAATCACATACAACCTCATGGAATCAAATATCATCTCATACTAGCATTCAGGTATCCATGTGCACAAATACATCTTTCATATCCTCAAGCAAAAATGTACAGCGGTTATACTAAACTATCAGATCATCATGCTGTCATTCTACCGTAACATATACTAAATTATCAGTTCATCATGCTGTCATTCTACCGTAACATACATCCATCATGCTAGCATACATCCGGTGACTGGCCCGAGTCGATACTCCACAGATAAAAATTAGACCACTATACTATAACGGAAAATCCAAAGTAGCAGCCCTACAACAAAACAACTCTCAAATTTCAATTGAAGCCACAATTGTAAGACTTCAGGTGCAAATCCAAACTATCAAGAACTTACTCAAAGAATGAAAATCACTTCCACCTTCCTCGACGGTGCCTCCTTTGACTTCCAAACTCCTTGACGACTTTAGCTTGAAATAAAATCCAGTAAGGCGAGTCATAACACTGAAACACAATATTAATGGCCAAGAGAATGAAAAGAACGACACAACCTTACCCCAACAGATCTGACAAAAACATAGATAGACCCGACGCGGCAGAGTGACGACAATCGACGGAGAAGCAGTTGGGGTGGCGGACGCGACTTGAAGTAGTTCTCATGTATGGTCGGCACTACGCAAACGACAAAGGAGACCGATCGGACGAGTGACGCGCAAAGGAGCTCGGCTGGACGAGCTGGAGAAGTTGGGCAAGCTGCTCTAGGCGGAACGCAGCGGACGAGACGCCTTCAAATCTGGGCTCTCGGCAGAACATAACAGACGAGGCGTCTACTCTGACCGGCTAGCGCGCTCAGGGGGCTTTGAATGCCGACTGCTCATCGACGTTGGGTTCGACAAAAAGCTGCACTGGCGTCGATGACTAGGTTTTCTCGGGGGTGGGAGGTTGAAGAAAAAGGGTTTAAGTTTTTTTTTTATAAAAAAAAATAATAATAAAAATAATTAAAAAAATAATAATAAAACTAAAAAACTAAAAAGGAAATAAAATAAACTTTATTTTATTCCTTTCCTTATTCCACTTTATACTATTAAATTTCTTTCCTTCCCAAAATAAAATTACTTCCTGTCATTAATTTCTAAATTGAATAAATTCAATGCCAAAAATTAAATTCCCTCAACTACACTTGACTTCCAAAATTCCAAAAATTCCCTCAATAATAAAAAGGAATTACTTAAATTACATAAAAAAAAATAAAAAAATATTTAAGGTGTTACATTCTTTCCTCCTCAAAGAACTTTTGTACTCGAAAGTTCATTCCTGAAAAAGTTCCGGGTATTGGGCCTTCATCTCATCCTCCCACTCCCAGGTAGCCTGATGCATTATTTTATGCGATGAAATACTGGAAAGGACTGCGTTGGTGGAAAATGCGTCGTGCAAACAAATTTTCTCAGCAGGATCCAAGTATAAATCCTACTGAGTTTCCTATTAAGTCCAGGGTCGAACTCAGGGACTAAGGAAAACAATATGCGGTAGTAATTTTTAGATCAATTTGTGGTAACAAATAAATTTATAGTTTGGTTGGTTTGTTGTTTGAAGTATAAAAAGTATGCGGCGGATTTGAGAAAATATTGATTATGCGACAGATACACTGAGTATTCAGAGGAGCGGGTTGAGAAGGTCTTTAGCTAGCGTTTCCCGAGGATGCATTCAAACTATGCGATCATGCTATATTCATGCGATAGCAAATCATTTCCCAATGCAAATGTGGTAGCTGCTAATTCTAGGACACATGCGATGAATGCGATAGTGTCTATAGAGCTTATTTCTAAGTCTCTACTTCTTGCCTATGTGATAATGCAAGATGCACACATGGACAAGATGATCGCATACAATCATAACCTATCTCTAGGATGCATGTGATGTGTTAATAGCAAACAACAGTTATTCCTAAGCTTCTTTCTCTTGATTATGTGTTTTTAATCTGACTCTCTCGAGCCTAGATTCTAACCTAACTTTTTCAAGCCTAAATTCTATCCTTAGACTACCCTCTCGAGTATCTCTAATGGATGAATGACACATACATAATACAAGATAACCGCATAGAATGAAGATCCCCAGTTATGCTAACTAAGTGCTTCTCAACCCATTCGATAGATTTAGCTATTTGTGCGTAATAACCAGAGAGTGAACAGACATAAAGATGTAAATTCCATTTCTATAAATCAGTTAAGAGTACAAAATGACTATGGAAGATAAGGATAGAGAGCCTGGTAGAAATTCCTTGCTTCCTAAAGCTTTTACACTGTTAACTGTATTCTGCTCAAAAGATGTTCCTGCTTCCGTAGGAGTTGGCCCTCTCTCTGATCTCGATGCTTCCGGCACTCTTCCAAGTTCACCGAAATGATCCCTCAGTAAAATCTCACTTCCCTCGCTTCTGCCTTCTAGGTAAAAGAAAAACTATGAACATGCTACTTCTATCTATATGGAAAATTATCTAACTGTTGAACTCCTTCACTGAAGGTAGCCCTTGGTATTTATAGAGTTTCGGGGTGAAAGGCTTCTCCACTCTTATGATTGCACTGATGGGATGACATTAGTTCTCTTAATGCGCTCGACCGTTGATTTCTTTGGATCGCATTTTCCGCCTTGCATCAATGTATTTTCTGCACAAAAATACACAAGTTAGCTCTTTTAATGCGATGGACGCATGCGACCGCAATATTGTGAATTTAATGCTTTTGGACGCAATATTGTATATTTTTATCAACATAAATCTGCATTGTTTTATAACTTTGTGTTGTAATAACGTGCATTTCCGCCCATTATCACACCCCTAAATGTAAACAATGCTTGTCCTCAAGCATAAGCTAAAGATTTCTTTTAGAAAGTCGACCGCCTTCTCTTTTCTAGATTTCTCAAGGATGCCATATTCAAATCCTATACACCAAAATTCCGTTAATTCTTATCCAAGTCTCTTCTTAAAATATTTCTAAAATTTAGGGACCGCAAGAAAACAATTTACTAGATTCTAGGGCATCGCGTGATTTATTTCAAAAATTTTTTTCACTGGGGTGTTTTCAAATGATTTTTATCCTTGTGTATTTTAGACTTTTATATATATATATATATATATATATATATATATCTTCATTTTTTTCTATGATCTTGCACTGATCCAAGTGTTTAGCCTTCATTTTGGCTTGCCCCCACGTGTGTCATGCAGACACCCAACTACAAGCAAGGCGCTCTTTCTCAGTCTAAACTCATGCCCATTTGGCAGCGGAGTTGCGATCATTTTATTTATGTGTTGATCACGATTCCTACTTTCGTTTTGGCTTGCCCCCACGTATGTCATGCGGACATCCAACTACGAGTAGGATCTGATCGCAATGTTGTTATTATTATTATTATTTTCTTTGTTTTTGTTTAAAGAAAAAATAGTAAGGTCGAAAATTGAATACCGCACCCCCAAATTTAAAATGCGGCAATGTCCTCATTGCTAAAAGATTGAAAGAAGTCATGCAATGCTCTTAAGAAGTTTCGTAAAGGGCCAGTTTGAAAGAGAACTAGCAGACCACTATCTTCTAGAAATATTTCATGAGGTGGCTGTCCTAAAATTAAGATGACTCTAGTGTATAGAAAGAAATAGAAGCATGTTTTTCATCATTGAAATCATAATTGGCAAAAAGAAATCATGCGGTGACTTACTTCAGTAATCAATGTTAAATGCTTGCGCCAACCAAAGAGGATGTGGTGATAAAATTTTTCAAAATTAAAATGCGATGTGATAGTGCAAAATTTTAAATAAAGTCAAGGAAAGATACAACCCCCGAATTTGCGTTGTGGCCCGCATCATTTATTGACGCATCCTG
The DNA here is from genome assembly GCF_027475165.1 of Benincasa hispida. Taxonomy (NCBI): domain Eukaryota; kingdom Viridiplantae; phylum Streptophyta; class Magnoliopsida; order Cucurbitales; family Cucurbitaceae; genus Benincasa; species Benincasa hispida. The sequence continues at coordinate 13,099,142 of NC_143484.1, read as the reverse complement.
CCTTGCGGCGAACTACTTTCTTTGGATTGTGGTGACGAAATAAAGTAGTTACATCTTCGTGTAGTGCCTCCGCAATCGTTAACTTCGATCGTTTGTAAAGAAAAACATTGAGAGGGTCAAATATAAAAAAAAACGAAGTTAACAAAATTTTTCTCTCTTTTTTTTTTTCGATATAAAGATGAAGACAGAAATAACATTATAATAGTGAGAGTTCATGAATCATAAGTTAGAAAAGGATATTCCAAAAGACTTGCACCCCAGATGAATTTCTGTCGCATGCCAGTGCAGGGGCCACTCGATTTTCCTTCATTCCGGATTTCTCAAGTCTATAGAGGTCTTTTCCTTGTGAAAATCACCCCTGCAATATGTCTTGACTCTTTGCCTGTTAACCTTAAATGTACGAGTCCCTTCTCATAATTAGCTCAACCGCACCACATGAGAATATTTCTTTAATTGTAAAGGGTCCGGACCAGTGCGACTTTAATTTGCCGGGAAAGAGCCGTAGCTGTGAATTGAAAACTAAGACCGTTTGTCCGACGTGGAGATTTTTGCCGCATAGTCGGTTGTCATGCCAATGTTTTGCTAATTCTTTGTAAATTTTGGCATTGCGTTCTCCACTCATCAAGCTCGACCAATTGGAGTTTTCTTGCTTCCCCTGCTGCTTTTATGTTGAAGTTAAGCTTCTTCACCGCCCACAGCGCTTTGTGCTCCATCTCTAATGGTAAATGACATGCTTTACCAAACACCAACGCATACGGAGACATGCCTATCGGTGGCCACTTTATGGAGGATATTATATTTGAACAGTAGATTTTTTACGATGTAATTGACAAAGTGGGAGCCTTCGTCACTTATTATGGCACGTGGGGTGCCAAAATGAGTAAAAATATTTTTCTTCAGGAATTTGGAGACTACTACCGCATTGATTGCGACGCATGCTACCACTTCTACCCACTTGGAAACGTAGTCGACGGCTAACAGAATATACTTGTGACCATTCGAAAGTGGGAATGGTCCCATGAAATCAATGCCCCAGACGTCGAATAACTTAAGTTCTAAAATGATGTTCATGGGCATCACATGTTTCCATGAAATATTACACGTGCGCTGGCACTGGTCACACTTCATCGCGTAGTCTCTTGCATCCTTGAATAGTGTTGGCCAATAGTACCCACTTTGTAATACTTTTGCTACTATGTGCTGTTCTCTAAAGTGCCCGCCATATGGTGAATCATGACATTACGATAATATGCGTTGGTGAATAGCATCCGGTACACACAGTCGCAGAATCTGGTCTGACCCCTTCTTATACAGATTTGGCTCATCCCAAAAATATGATCTGTATTCATGCCTGAGCCACCTCTTTTGGTGATCGGTATAATCTTCAGGAAATTACTCACAAACCAGATAATTTACCACGTCTGCGTACCTGGCAATTCTTCAATATGAAATAGCTGCTCGTCTGGGAACGTTGCACTAACTTCTGATTGATTGCGGTCAATTTCTGAATTTTCTAATCGGGATAAATGATCCGCAACTTGGTTCTCCATCCCCTTGCAATCAATTATTTCCATATCGAATTTCTGGAGGAGGAGAACCCATCTAATCAACCTCGACTTCGCATCCTTATTTGTCATCAAATATTTTATCGCCGAGTGGTCAGTATGGATGAGTACTTTTGTTCCTAGCAAATATGCTCTGAATTTCTCCAACGCAAATATTACCGCAAGCAATTCTTTTTCTGTGGTGGTGTAGTTGGTTTGAGTAGGATTCAAAATCTTACTTGCATATGCGATGGGATGTAGCATTGTTTTTCTCTTCTACGCCAGCACTGCTCCCATCGCATAACCGCTCGCATCGCACATTAATTTAAAGGGGAGTGTCCAATCTGGTGCGATCAACACAGACGCGGTCGTTAATGCATTCTTCAAAATCATGAATGTGCTGAGGCAATTGTCGTCAAAGTCAAACTTTCTATCTGCCTCCATCAATACATTCAGTGGTCGTGCTATCTTTGAAAAGTCCTTGACAAAACATCTGTAAAATCTGGCATGTCCCAAGAAGCTCCTAACAGCCTTTACACTTGTTGGATGTGGGAGCTTTCAATCGCTTCAATGTTTGCCTTGTCCACCTCTAACCCATCCCTAGAGACCCTGTGCCCCAGTTCTTCACCATGAAATGGCATTTCTCCCAATTAAGCACGTGTTTCGTCTCCTTACATCTTTTCAATATCTTCTCCAAGTTGTCAAGACAGACTTCGTATGTGTGCCCAAATACAGAGAAGTCGTCCATGAATATTTTCTATAGAGTCTTTGAGATATTCCGAAAAGATGGCCATCATACACCTTTGGAAAGTGCTCGGCGCATTTCAGAGGCCGAATGGCATGCGTCGAAATGCAAATGTTCCATACAGGCAGGTGAATGTGGTCTTTTCTTGATCTTCAAGAGCGATCATGATCTGGTTATAACCGGCATACCCATCCAAGAAGCAGTAGAAGTCATTCGAGCTAGACGGTCCAACATTTGACCAATAAAAGGTAAAGGGAAATGGTCTTTCTTTGTTTCCGCATTCAGTTTGCGGTAGTCCATGCAAATTCGCCATCCAGTGACGGTTCTTTGCGGTATCAGCTCGTTGTTTGCGTTAGGGACTACCGTCATCCCTCATTTCTTTGGCACGCACTACACAGGGTTGACCCACATGCTGTCTGCTATTGGATAGATGATGCCCGCGTCTAACCACTTGATTATCTCCTTTACGATCTTCTTCATCGCAGGGTTGAGTCTACTCTGATGTTTGATCGATCCTTTGTGATTCTCTTCGAGATGAATTCTATGTATACAATATGCGGGGCTAATTCCTCGAATGTCTGCTAACGTCCAGCCAAATGCTTTTACATATTTTCACAGAATGCTCAGTAGCGCATTTTCTTGGTTTTCATTAAGTGCAGAGGAAATGATTACCGATAGCTTTTCACTCTGCCCCAGAAATGCATACTTCAGGTGGTTAGGAAGGGTTTTCTGCTCGATTGATGGTGGTTGCTCTAAGGATGGTTTTGTTGTTTTTCTTTCTTCATTCACTGTCAGATGAACTTCTTGCGGTGTGATCACCTCATCTTCCTTGTTTGTTTTTTCCGTGATCGCATTGTATGCTACAATGGATGCAATCGCATCCTCATCTTCATTTTCATCTGCAGGCTTCTCTTCTTCATTCAGACTCTATTCATCATCGGATTCATTAAAGTCTTCTTCCTTAGGATATTTCATGGCTCGGATTCATTAATCTCTCTTTTGTGCACGTCAATCTGGGCACGATCGGTTGATAAAAATTGTCGCCTTAGGATGATGGGCACATCCTTGTTGGCTTCGTAGTCCAAGATGATGAAGTCTGCTGGTAATATAAATTTTTCGATTGTAACTAGCACGTCCTTCACCTTCCCCTCTGGATGCACTAGAGATTTATTTGCTGAGTCATCATTGTGGGTGGAAGTTGCCTCACATTCAGCTGCTTGAAAATTGACAGAGGCATCAGGTTAATGCTGGCTCTAAGATCGCATAGCGCTTCCCCGAAGTACAATCCTCCAATGGAGCAAGGTATAGTGAAACTCCCAGGGTCACGCATTTTCGATAGGATTATAGATTTTGAGCTCTGCGTCAAAGCCACCATGGCGAACTTACCAGTGCCTCTCTTCTTTGTCACCATATCTTTTAGAAACTTCGCATATGTGGGCATCTCCTCAATTGCTTCAGTGAACGAAATATTAATATGCAATTGTTTTAACATAGTCCCTTGTTCTTTTGGCTCTGCGTCAAAGCCACCATGGCGAACATACCAGTACCTCATCATTTTTCTTTTTTCTCTCTGTGGGAAAGGTGGCAGCTGTATTCTTATGGTCCCCTATTCTTTTGGCTCTGAGGTGGACGCAATCTTTGGCTCTATCGCCTCTTTTTCTTCTGCTTCTTCTTGAGTCATCGCAATCACTGGTTCCAACACAATTGGAGTAGTCCGGCTAGGCTCCTTCTTCTCCCCCGCCACAGTCTTTCCACTACGCAACGTCATGACTTGACATTGCTCTTTGCCCGTACCCCCTGGGTTGCGTGGGAGTTCCGTTGAATTCGGCAGGGCCCCTTGCGATTTGTTCTTGAGTTCACCCACAATCTGGTCTATCTTAATTTTAAAGTTGCGGATAGACGTCGCTTGGTTTTGAAGCACAATTTCGTTCTTCTCAATATATTGCTTCAACAAACTTTCCAAAAAGGAAGATTGTGGCGCTTGCGAACTGCTGGTGAATCTAGAAGGAAACACAAACTGGTGAATCTCGAAGGAAACACAAACTGGTGAATCTCGAAGGAAACATAAACTGGTGAATCCCGAAGGAAACACAAGCTGGTGAATCTCGAAGGAAACACAAACCTAGTGGGCATTCTAATTAATCAGTAAAATCACTAGCATAGGCTCGATACCATAATTATCACAATAACTCTATGATATACATATGCTTCAACACCATGGCTCAATAACAAACACACATGCCTCAATATCCACAGATCACATACAACCTTATGGAATCAAATATCATCTCATACTAGCATTCAGGTATCCATGTGCATAAATACATCTTTCATATCCTCAAGCAAAAACGTACAGCGGTTATACTAAACTATCAGATCATCATGCTGTCATTCTACCGTAACATATACTAAATTATTAGTTCATCATGTTGTCATTCTACCGTAACATACATCCATCATGCTAGCATACATCCTGTGACTGGCCCGTGGGCAGCTTCAGTAGTAAGATTACTTACCTCGAGTCAATACTCCACAGATAATTAGACCACCAAACTATAACGGCAAATCCAAAGTAGCGGCCCTACAACAAAACAACTCTCAAATTTCAATTGAAGCCACAATTGTAAGACTTCAAGTCCAAATCCAAACTATTAAGAACTTACTCAAAGAATGAAAATCACTTACACCTTCCTCGACGGTGCCTCCTTTGACTTCCAAACTCCTTGACGACTTTAGCTTGAAACAAAATCCAGCAAAGGTGAGTCATAACACTAAAACACAATATTAATGGCCAAGAGAACGAAACGAACCGACACAACCTTACCCCAACAGATCTGACAAAGACCCAGACAGACCCGACGCAGCAGGGTGACGACAACCAACGGCGAAGCGGCTTGGGTGGCGAACATGGCTTTAAGTGGTGTTCGCGTATGGTCGGCACTAGGCGAACGACAGAGGAGACCGACCAGATGAGCAACGCGCAGAGGAGCTCGGCTGGAGAAGTTGGGCGAGCTGCTTTCGGTGGAACACAACGGACAAGACGCCTTCAGATCTGGGGCTCTTGGCGAAACACAGTGGACGAGGCGTCTACTTTGACCTTCTAGCGCTTTGAGGGGGCTTTGAATCGCCGTCTGCTCGTCGGCGTCGGGTTTGACCGAAAACTGCGCTGGCGTCGGCAGCTAGGTTTTCTAGGGGGGGGGGGGGGGTGGTGAGGTTAAAGAAGGGTTTGAGTTTTGTTTTTATAAAAAAAATAATAATAATAAAACTAAAAAATGAAAAAGAAAATAAAATAAACTTTATTTTATTCCTTTCCTTATTCCACTTTATACTATTAAATTTCTTTCATTCCCAAAATAAAATTAATTCCTGTCATTAATTTCCAAATTGAATAAATTCAACGCCAAAAATTAAATTCCCGCAACTATACTTGACTTCCAAAATTCAAAAAATGCCCTCAATAATAAAAATGAATTACTGAAATTACATAAAAAAAATAAAAAAATATTTAGGGTGTTACATATATAGAATTTTTTTAATTGAAAATCTGCATATGCAGTTTATTTATTTATTTATTTTCAAATTAAGTGACCAACGATCATTTTTTCTTTTCCTTTTTTAATTCATATTTTTAACAAAATCCTTCTTTTATAGTTTTCTTTAATTATTTTTTTAATTTAAAGAAAATCAAAATCCATCCATTACAAATTTAAGCCTCATGTGTTAGCTCCAAGTGAAATTCTATAATTGGTCCAATTTGATGATTTGGCTACCACGTCACTATCTCAAGCATTTTGTTCGTTACGCTTCTTTTTGCTATATCTTTTTCATTTGAACTCCGATTTGGGTGATTCAAGAGACATCGAAATCGTTGTTTCGAGCTCTACGCTATGGACTATTCAAAATAATCAAATTTTTCATAAACAAAATCAGATTTGTTATCATCAAAATATTAATTAATTAATTAACTTGAGATTAAGGGATAAAAAGCCAACAATCTCCCATTTTTTTATGATGACAAACCATAGAAGAAAAATAACTTGAAATGCACATAACCATATCAATACATGTGATCAATAATTTAATTTCATTATCAAGTATTCATATGACCACAAAGATCATGTTTGAAATTCATACAAAAGAATGACCTTCTCGTTCTTAATTAATTATCCCCTTAAATATACATTCCAACACATTCAAAACACATTTTTCTTATACTTCTTCCCTTTTGGAATCATCAATAGAAAAATAAGCATATAAGTGCTACCCTAAAAATATGAACACATACAAAGTATCTCAATTCTCCTCTTATATCATTTCATAATAATAACAAGTAAGATAGGAAATCAAGATGCATCACAACGAATAATACCAAACTCAAGCCTATTTTTGCAAAAACTTTCTTCATTCAATGGCTTGATAAAAATATCCGCTAATTGATTATTAGAGCTTACAATTTCAAGAGTAATATTACCATTTTGTACATGCTCTCTAAAAAAATGATACCTGATATCAATATGCTTAGTCATAGAATGTTGTATAGGATTTTTAGTCAAATTAATAGCACTAGTATTATCACAAAATATGGGCACATTATTAAACTTTAATCCAAAATCACAAAGAGTTTGTTTCATCCAAAGAATTTGTGAACAACAACTGGCAACTGCAATATATTTCGCTTCGGTAGTGGATAAAGCAACCGAATTTTACTTTTTACTAAACCAAGATACTAAAAAACTACCAAGAAATTGGTAAGTCTCACTAGTACTCTTACGATCAAGTAAGTTTATTGGCAAAATCTGCGTCGGAATATCTTACCAAATAGAATTCAACATTTTTAGGATATCATAAGCCTACATAAATAGTTCCAAGCAAATATTTAAATATTCCATTAGCGACATGCAATTGTGCTTTCTTAGGAGAAGATTGAAATTCAGCACAAAGACATACACTAAACATGATATCGGGTCTACTAGCGGTCAAATAAAGTAAAGATCCGATCATAACTCGATAAGTCTTTATGTCCACATGTTTACCTTTTTTTATCTTTGTCCAGCTTAGTGGTAGTGCTCATAGGAGTTTTTGCAATTTTACTTTCATTGAATTTGAACCACTTGGACAAATCCCTTGTGTAGTTTTCTTGACTTATGAAGATACCGTCCTTGAGTTGTTTGATTTTAAGTCTAAGGAAGAAACGGAGTTCTCTCATCATACTCATCCACATATATTTGAACTATAAGCAAATCATTTCTATGACCTTAATAAAGAAAGTAGTATAAAAATTTACCCTTTTAAAGCCATTCTCAAGCAAAAGTTTCTAAATCTATCATACCAAGCTCTTGGGGCTTTTTTTAAGCCATAAAGAGCTTTTTTCAACTTATAAACATGATTAGGCAAATCAAAACTTTCAAAATCCGGAGTTTGTTCTATATAAATATCCTCAACAATATAACCATTTTAAAAGGTACTTTTTTACATCCATTAGATACAAAATAAAATTCTTATAAAAGGCAAAAACAAGCAACAATCTAATAGCTTCTAATCTAGCAACCATTGCAAAAGTTTATTCATAACCTATACCTTCTTCTTGACAATAACCTTGAGCTACAAGTCTAGCTTTATTTCTAGTGATATTTTCATTTTAATCCATCTTATTTCTAAACACCCAAATAGTTCCAATTATACATGCATTAGAAGGCCTAGAGACTAATTTCCAAACTTTTTTCCTTTCAAATTGACTTAGTTCTTCTTGCATAACTAAAATCCAAAACTCATCACATTCAACATCTTTAAAACTCTTAAGTTCAACTTGAGAAACAAAAGTAAGATTACTAAATAAATTAAGACAAGAACAAGTTTTTCACACCTTGTTTGGAGATGCTAAGAATCAAATCCTTGGGATGAGTTGGAGTGACGAATAATCATCTTCCTTCCTTTTATTGATGCTTACTTCTTGCATATTTGAAATAATTTTCCTGTCTTTGTCACTAACACGTAAATCTCCAAAATCTTTTTTTAAATCATCATTACAAATAGTCTCATTAGAAACATTATTACAAGACTCATCAAATATAACATCCACAGATTCCTCAATAACTAGAGTTCTCTTATTAAAAACTCTATAAGTTTTACTAGTAGAGGAATATCCTATGAAAATACCAACATTTATCTTAGAATCAAAATTTTCAAGCTTTTTTTTGTTATTCAAAATAAAACATTTGCAACTAAAAACTTTGAAATACCCAATATTTAGATTTTTTTCCATGTCAAAGCTCATAAGAAGTTTTATCTAAAGATGGTCTAACTAAAACTCTATTTAAAACATAACAAGCGGTATTAAAGTCTTCCGCCCAAAAATATTTAGTTAAACTATATCATTCAACATTGACCTAGTGAATTCTTGCAAAGTACAATTTTTTCTTTCAACCACATCGTTTTGTTGACAAGTCCTTGGAGAGGAAAAATTTTGAGAAAACTATTTTCTTCTTGAAAAACTTTAAAAGCATCATTATTAAATTCTTCTCCATGATCACTCCTAATTCTAGGGAAAAAAATCCTTTTTCATTATGAACTTTTTTAGCAAAACTAATAAAACTTTTCAAAGCATCATCCTTATATTTTATCATCAAAACCCAAGTAAATCTAGAAAAATCATCAACTATCACAAAATGCATAATAATTCCCTCCAAAGCTAGCAATTCTAGAATGACCAATAAGTCCATGTGTAATAATTGTAGGGGTCTAGTAGTAGAGACCACATTTTTAGATTTAAAAGAAGACTTAGTTTGCTTACTCATTCGATAAGCATCATAAACTTTATCATTTTCAAATTCAAATTTGGGAAGACCTCTAATCAAAGAATTCTTAGAAATATTTGAAATTAAGTGCATGCTGACATGTCCTAGTCTTCTATGCCATAACCAAGAATCATCATGCAACATGAAAATGAAGGAACTCTAATGGGAGAGAACCTTGAGTGGAAGCGGATCGACCAAATTCCATTTTATTGAATACAAAGTTTACAGTAAACAAATAAATAAGATATGTATTTATTTCTAAATTACAACATGCTTTAGAACGGGTTTCAAGAAAACTCACCTTTGAAGACATTTTCTTCACGTTTTCACTCGAATAAATCACTAACTCCTTGAAGATCTTCTTCAAGATTAACCTTGAACAAAACTGAACACTACCACGAATGTTACCTTGGTATTCTCAGGGTGAGAACCTAGGAGTGGTGGACTCTTGCTATTTTTGATTTTGAGGGAAAACTTAATGGAGAGGGAAGGATTGAGAATTTTGTCAAAAAAACTCGAAAAAAAAAGCACAAAACTCTTCTGTTGTTTTCTCACACTGTCAAAATCGATTAACCAACCAAGAAGAAACATTTCTTTTATTCTCCTTACCAAAAATAACCACCACCCACTTACTTAGGTAGAGAGAAAAGAATGGAAAGGGAGTTGTAACTCCCTTCCTTATTATTAAAATAATAATAATAATAAATATAAATATGATAACTAACTTATCATATTATATATATATATATATATATATATATATATTAAATTATATGTTATATCAAATATAACATATAACCTATAGTTTTAATATTGTATCACAATATAAGCTATAGTTTCTTTTCTCTTTTCTATGGCATTTAATATAAATCATATTTATATTAAATTTAACAACTATGGATCCAATTCATAGAAACTATATTTGAATCTCATTCAAATATTTATTTCTTCCCATTAAACTATAATGTATCAAATATATTATAACAATTATATCACATATAATTGAAACAACTTAATTATATCATATATAATTAAATCTCTCTATTAATTTGAACAATTAAAATGAATCTAAAAACTAATTCTCAACTAAACCTATTGAGCTACCAAGGGGACCTCATGGACCTGTAACTTGAAGCTCCAACGGTACATGAATAATTAACTAAACTCTTTAATTATATTATTCACCATCCGTTAACTATCAAGCACTCCACAAAGACCGACAACTGCACTCTTTACACTACAGATATATTTTTGTATCTATTGGATATAACCAATCAACAATACGATGACCCTTCACAAATTACTCGTAAGTGCAGCTAGGCCAAATTACCATTTTCTCCTGTAGTTACATTTAACTCCTTAAGTACCACTAATCTCTTTATTGAACAATAGATCATAGTCCAACTATGACTAAACCTCTCTCGGGCCAAAAGAAGGTGTGGCGCCACATTGTTCAAGACCTAGAATCAGGCCTTAAGGGAGCAATTTATCTACTTACCCCTGCCTCGGGGAAGGAATGAAGTTCATCTTGTGTAACTTTGTTCCCAGCTCCCCAATCAGAAGAATCCCCAAAATGGTAGGCTTATTAAGTCGGCGATTTGGCCACTCTCATCCGTACAAATCAAAGAACTGCTTTCATAGGTAGGAGTTCACAACACACTAAGGATTAAGGTCATGTTACCTATGGTCATCCTAGTGAAATGTAAGTCTCTATTATGAACGACGTTATATAATGAGGCAAAACATTTCGTGGTCTGGTCTTATACAAACTCCTTTGTATAGAATATTGTGGACTAAAAAAAATAAAGTGTTATATTGTGTATCGCTTATGCACACTATTGATGAAAGAATGATTCAAGTTCAGGTCCCCAGCAACGACGCCATAAACTTGATGACTATAAAAAATAAATTGTTGTGCTGTGTATCGCTTATTCACACTACTGATGAAAGATTGATTCAAGTTCATGTCCCCGGCAACGGCGCCATAAACTTGATAACTAAAGATTTGAATTCTATCTTTATCTATTGATTATTATGCACTGTGATGATAGATATTATGCTACAAGCTCATGTTGCCATAAACTTGTAACGGTAAAAATGGAATGTTATCTATCTATTGTGCTGATGAATGAATGAATGATGCTCTATATGCGGTCAAGTGCTTTGCGATAAAGATAATTTATGCGATACTACGTTCTAAGTGTATGCGTTGATAGTGATATACTCCTAGTATGTGATGAAGTAGTGCGTGTCACAAGTTTCCTTGCGCTGAAACCAAGTATAATTCCAACGCAAGTTTCTTAGAATGATCCGAGGTCGAACACGGGGATTGTTTTCGTTAAATACGATACATATGTGATATATGCGACCGGTTATAATAATGAATAAAGAATTTTGGTTTGAATAGAAATATAAATTGCGCTGAAAGTAAAAATGCGTTGATAAAGTAAATTCCTAAACTACTATGATATATGATACAGGGGTCGAGGACCGACTGTGAAGTTGTACAAGAGAATCGATGAATGCGATGGCAAGTCTTAATAATGAAGCAGAAAGAGAAAGAGTAAAGAGTAAAACCATCACAAGTTCGTCAATCGCGTTAAGGACACAACTAAGGTTCCGCTTTCCCCTGGCGTACACCTTTCAGTGATCGGCTGCGTTCCCATACGTCTATGGTGAAACAGAGATGAACGTGATGAACACAAGGTTGTTTCCATCTCTGGAAATAATTCTCGCTTTAATAATGCATTCTTCTAACCTTCTCTCGATAGGCGGAATAACATCTTCACTTCTGCTCTCACAGGTGAAGATGCCGTCGAGCATGCTTTAGCTAAACTTAATTGATTCCTTGACATAGATTGACTCACTCGTTTAATTCTCACTTTTTACCCCCTCCCTAGCCTTAGCCCTCAAGACTTGAAAGGGAGCGTGTGGGTACACCAGTAGTATTCCAAGACAACACCCTCTTATCTATTAAAAATTTCAACATGTTTACAACACTCTATTTAACTTTCATACACATAGTTCAATTTCCTATATTCTTTATTACATGATCCGAGCCATGCCTTGAGAATTTACCAAGTCCTGGTGTGTTGGTTAGTAGACTCCTTCCTGAATGCTCCGCTTTGCTACCTGGGGAGAGGGGGTATAAGAAAAAATTTGGAAGAGTGTGAGCTACTAAGGCCAGTGAGTGGTGGTTTTAAAATAATAATCACTTTGCAAAACATATTTTTGGGAAGTCAATCACATAATCACAATTCCATTATATTTTATGCATGATCATGTGTACATTCATTCAATCATCATCCTCCAATTCCATGCTATACGTGGCATGTTCATATCATGGACATATTATCAATCATAACAACTTTTTATGGAAACTTTCCTATAACCCACTTTTCCCGCCAATGTGCACATCGACAATTCTTTTTTCGTTAGTCATGCTTAGGTAACTTGACTATATTTCTCGCCGATCTTCACTGACTATTATTTCCCGCCGACCGAGGCCGACTATATTTTCCCGCCAAGCACCTTTTGTTAAGCATGCTAACTTATGTAGTTCGGGTATAATCTCAGTTTCCATAGAAATTTCACAGACAATATAATGGCAATCAACATAACATCATAAGCATGCATTTTACACTTACATATGCATTTATCCACATATCAACGCATAAAACTAAGTAAACACTCACCGCAAGCAAGTTTTTCCATTAAAAAATCACCTTGAGGATACCTTCTTAAGAATTTATCCATATCAATGGAAATTCCTCAATTAATACTTGTTATATCAATAAATAATGTCAAAATAGCCAAAATACAATTATATAATGAAAATACCAGCTTATTCTACTCCAATTTAGCCAAAATCCTCAAATTAACCTCTTTAGAGGTTATTTCGACCATGGTAGGAAGCTGGGCGTTTGGGCAGTAGGCAGAGTGGGCGTGCTAGGCCACACAGGGGGTTGATGCGTTAGGCGTGCATTGCGCTGGGTGTGATGCATCGCACGGGGAAGGTAGCTGCATTGGGCTAGCGCGCGGGATGCGTCGAGCGAGGCGCGTGGATGGATGCAGCACTGCGTGGCGTGCGCGTAGGGTGTGGGCTGGCTGTGCGTCCGACTGACTCAATACCTCACCAACGTAACCTTTGTTTCTTTTGATCTTCAATCAATTTGGCAGCCTAATAACTCAAACATAACTCTCTAAATATGCTCTGTAATATGAATAAATTTCGTTTGCCCAACCCCTCTATTTATAGCCATTCCAAACTCATCCCATGGTGACAACTCAACTCCCATTTGTCTCACTTTGGATCTGCCAACACTTAGTCTACCCAGCCTAGCCTTGAGTTGTTCTCATCTTAGCTTGCCAACTCAAATCTCCTTTTTTGCATGAAATCTCCTTCACCCACCTCCTGCTTGGGGTGATAAGACTTCCATTGCATGAAATCTCCTTTGTCCACCTACTATTAGAACTTTGTGTGATTCTCCTTTTGCCACCTAAATCACTTAAATACTTAACATATTTCTCTACTTAAATTGTTTAAAACTTATGCTCGTATACCATTGGCATCTTCCCTTGAAGTTTCCCATCAATTAGCCTTACCTTTTATCCTTAACACATAGCAACTCACCCTTCCTTCATCAAAGTCCTACTTAGCCATCGCATGAGTTGGCCATCACCAATGCATAGGGTGGCTGCTCACCCTCGACGCATGGCTTGCTAGGTGTGCTTGTTCGACCTACTAAGCATGGACTCACGGTGCTGACCATGGATGCATGGGTGTGCTACCTAGGTGCTTGCACGCTTGGCCGCATAGGCACACTCGGCCGCGTGGCATGCCTCGCCGCATAGGCGTGCGCTTGGCTTATCGCATCAACGCATGGCTGCTCGGCAGACTCGGCAGTGCTTCGACGCATAGGATGGTTTGCCCAGCTTGCCCGTTCGGCGCATAGGCAGGGCGCTCGGCATACACCATCGACGCATGGGCTGCGTTCTTGACGTATGACCTGTGCATTTGTCCTCGACACATGGCTTGCGCGCTTGGTGCATAGCCTGTGCACTTGGCTTCAATGCATGGCCTGTGCGCCTAGCATGCTCACTTGACGCATGCTTCCTGCCCAAGTTCGCATGGCTCATGTATAAATTTGCGTTGGTTGTATGCAACCCTTAGCCATTTTCCAAGTCTTCTTGCTTCCACCCTCCATGCATTCTTGTGTCCAACATGTTTTAAGCCCTTTATAGGCGTTTGGACCTTTGGTCACCTTTTTGGATAATTTTATTGTTTTCCACCCTTTGTTCCAATATCCTTACTTAGGATTTTTCTTCTCTACATTTAACCTCCCACTTTAGATTTAGTGTTAGGGTCTTACATTTTACCCTGGGGATTAAGAACACATCATGGAAAAAATGGATGATAAATATATGGAAAGAGACAGAGAGATGATAACGATGACGATGATAACATTTAATTCTAAATCTAAGCATTTGATACATGTTTGTGAATGAGGGATTAAAGAAGATGAACAGAGAAGATGAATTAGAGAATAGAAAATAATACGGAAGGAGTGTGAACGTCTGGACATAGATCTCGATCGAAGACTTGTGTTTGCCGGCGTATGAGTGTAGTGGAGAGGAAAGCTTCCCTCTCAGGCTTGTTTTCTCGGTAGAATTGACCTTTTGCATAGAGCTTCAGCTTCAGGAATCGGAAGAATTCTTTGCTTGGAGACTCACTTTTTAGCCTTGTCTCGTAGTTCTCCTGGATTTACTCTTAAAGTCTCTTCAGACTAGCCTCTCTCTCCCCCTATCAGTATATTTTTCAGCGAATTTGAGGAAGCTATTTATAGACAAGACCTTGGCTCTTTGAATTTGTGGTCCCCACTGTATAATTATGGTAATTCTTACAATGGCATAATGGAAAATTTCTTTCTGTTCCACGATCAATCCGTCAGAATTGCACAACAAAAAGCTGTACACTTGTCAGAATCGTCCGCAAATGCACTGCTCTTCACATCTTCGATCTATCACTGCATGCGGTGTTGTTTTTTATATTACCGCATGCGATTGAAATGCACTGATCGCTAAAGCTCTTGATCGATTGTCGCATTCGCCATCATTGCGTTGATCATCTCTTCGTTCTTGATTGATGTGCGCATGCAATGTAGATGTGTTGTACATTTTGTCTTCGAGACATTAACGCATGGGGTGACCTATTTCCTGTAAAACAGAGACTGAAACATTCTATTTCGCCATCGCAATGGTGTTAGTGGATGCGTTTACGAAATTTCATAATTTTCGTATTTCTCAGCCAATTCTTATACTATCGACACAATTTTATTCTCTTTTTGCCACAATATCTAAATAAAACAGCATAAATAACTTGTATTCCTTTTTTCTTCCTTCTCCAGACGCTTCTCTTCCCGCCTGCACTCCCTCTTTTCACTCGATTTCTTTTCCTTCTTTTCCTTCTTTGGCCGGGCCTCTTCATCTCCTTCTGCCCTCTTCTCCTTGCATTTTCTTTTCTTCTTCCCTTCAGCCATTTCAGGCTGCTTCTTCGCTTCCACCTCCTCAAAAGCAACCTTGATGGGTCCCTCATAGAGTTCTGTTTGAACAGTTTCCTTAGGATCTGAAACGGCCAGGGTGCTTCTTCGCGAAGCTTCTGCCATCTCCTCCTTTGAAGGCAAGGGTTGATTAACAACTCAAGCTTCAGGTAGTCCTCCTTCCTTCTCCATGTTTTTCAGGATGCTCCCAAACATTTCCTTGTCATTTCTTCTCTTCTTCTCACTTTCTGATGACAGTGTTGGAAGTGGGTCACTCTCCGTGCTCGGCCCCTCTCGGATTTGGAGTGGTTTGGCTACAACAGGTTTTCGCTGAGGTTTTTCGGTGATTCTTGGGATAGGCTTCGGTTGGGTGGCAAGGCGGCGGCTTGCTGCGAGGAATGCCGCCTCCCTTGCGGTCACTTGGGCTGGGGAAGGTGATGAAGGTAGGGAAGATGAATGGGAGGATTGCTGGGCCATGGCTTTGGTAAGTGATAGAGTTGGAAAAAAAATTTTGGGACCTAGGAAGAAAGTTCAAAGGTTAGGTATGTAGAGGATTTGCTTAGGGTTTTCTTTTTCGCAAAAGATTCAAATAGACTTCCTCAGACGAAGAAGGAGGGAATTTATAGGTTGGGCCTTGATAAGCCCAAGAAATTCTCCGTGGCAGGCTTTGAGATACTTAAAAAGCCTTCTTGCCGCACTCCTTGCATTTATGAATTAGTAGAGAAGGACGCCCTTTCATCTGCTAAGTCATCATTTCCTTGGAAGCATAAACGATTGGACTACCCTCTCGCAAAAAGACTTTATCTTTTGTGTTTTATTCAGACGGGTGCAAGGTTAAAGATTAACGCAATGCATCCATTACCACAAATGCATAATTGCAGAGGATGGGCAACAACGCATGCATTAGCGCAACACACCCCTCAACTCAGCGCATTTCTAGAGGATGGGCGCACAGTATTTCTACTGGCACAACACTACCTCGACATAGTGCGTTTTCGCTAAGGACGAGCGCAGAACACATACGCGCACAACACACCCCTCAGCGCAATGCATTTTTGTAAGATGGACGCAAAGTGTATCTTGTCAGCGCAAGATGCACCCATCATCGCAATGTATACCAGATGTTTATTAAAGTTTATTATTATTTTTTATTTTTTTAATTTTTTTTTTCATCAACAACGCAAGTCAATAAGACATTGCGATGTTCATTTTCTTTTTAGTCAGTCATTCACAGAGATTTAAGAACAATGCAACTAATGCAGAAAAGTAAGTAAATTGAACAAGGCATGGAAATAATGCAATTGAATTAAATTGAAAGTAAATTCATAAACCAGTAAAGGCTATTTTAAGAAAGCAATAAATAACGTAATGCAGAAAACAGTAAAGGAAAGCGATTAAACATATATTTTAGTGATGCGGATTAAAAGACAATTTCCTCATGATTACCGCAATCCAAACCCTTGCAGGCGGTCAAGCTTGCCTGCGCAATGTCATCAAGGACATTGTTCCTTCCCATGAGATCCTGGGGCTTCTGAGTTACTTGGCAGCGTTCCCAGTGTTCTGTTGCGAAGCTCGGCTGCCAACTGCCCGACTTGGATCTCCAAGTTCCTTATTGAAGATGCCTGTGACTGCATGACTGCGTCATTTTTCTCAATGTATTGTTTGAGCAGGGACTCCAATGATGACGAATTTACAGAGGTGTTCAATGAAGACGGTTGGTTATGCAGTTGCCTTTGATGACTTTGATTCTGATTCTGGTGAAAAAAATGGAGGATTTCCTTGATTCCTTGAATTACTGTTCTGATGGTTCCTCTGGCCTCCTTGGTCAGTGTTACCTCCCCAACCGAAGTTAGGATGATTCCGCCAACCTGGATTGTAAGTGTTACTATAAGAGTTGTTTTGGATAGCAAACACTGGTTGCGGGTTCGATGGGTACATCTCTACAGCATGACCGCGTCCGCATTGGATCAACTTATTGCGGCCACTTGTGCCGGCGCATTGGGTTGCGCTGAACTTTGAGAGAGGGCACCTTGATTAATTGCCATCGTTTGTAGAAGAGAGGTCACCGCATCCATTTGTGCGACCAAGGTTGTCATTGTATCTGCCGGTACAATGGCGTTATCAGTTATTTTTCTCTCTGGGCCTTTTCCCCCATACCCTCATCCACCCAGTCATCCGTGTTTCGCGAAATGAAATCAAAGATGACCTTGGCTTCCGTGTAGGTCTTATCCATAAATCCTCCCACTGTGGAGGTGTCAGCAACGTCTTGTGTTGATCGATTCAGGCCGTTATAAACAGTTTCCATCAGAATGCAATCGGAAATTCCGATATGCGGACAATTCTTCACTAATTGTCTGAATCGCACCCAGGCGGTGCTCAACGTTTCATATCCCTTCTGTTCAAAATTCAACACATTCCTCCATCTCCTTGCGTTGACGGCTGGAAGGAAGAATTTATTCATAAACCTCTTAACCAACTGGTCCCATTCGTTGATTTCATTTGGCTCTAGTGACTGAGCCCACCTCATTGCCTCATCCCGCAGTGTATACGGGAAGAGATACAATCTAATTCCTTCGAGAGTCACACCAGGTATGGAGAATGTGTTGCACATTTCTACGAAGCTGGTCAAATGAGCATGCGGGTCTTCTCCTTGTAGACCTCCGAGTTGTCCCGCATTTTGGATCATTTGAAGCATGACCGACCTTATCTCAAACCTTGCATTCTTCTCAACCATTGGTCGTGAAATCCCGGGCGAGAAGTCGTAAAGATTCGGCGCCGCATAGTTTCTCAAGGGGATATTGCGGTCAGCAGCAAGAAAGACAGGACTTGCGCTGGCTGATTTGCCCCTTGATTTCCTTCGGGCCTTTCGTTGTTAGCCATATTTACTCTTCTTCGCCTGATTCTGTTCTGGCATGCCCTCGTTCAAAAAGTACGGTCGATCTCTGAGTTAACTTCGAATTTTGGATCAGTTCCAGTACTCATAAACCGTCAGCCTGCTCTTTGTGATAAACAGATAATATAGCAGAGATCTGTCCTGTAAAATACCACAAAGTATTTAACATTAACCGTTACCAATCCCTGGCAACGACGCCATAAACTTGTGGACTAAAAAAAATAAAGTGTTATGTTGTGTATCGCTTATGCACACTACTGATGAAAGAATGATTCAAGTTCATGTTCCCGACAACGGCACCATAAACTTGTGGACTAAAAAAAATAAAGTGTTATGCTGTTTATCGCTTATGCACACTACTGATGAAAGAATGATTCAAGTTCATGTCCCCGGCAACCGCGCCATAAACTTGATGACTATAAAAAATAAATTGTTGTGCTGTGTATCGCTTATGCACACTACTGATGAAAGAATGATTCAAGTTCATGTCCCCGGCAATGGCGCCATAAAATTGATGACTAAAGATTTGAATTCTATCTTTATCTATTGATTATTATGCACTGTGATGATAGATATTATGCTACAAGCTCATGTTGCCATAAACTTGTAATGGTAAAAATGGAATGTTATCTATTTATTGCGCTGATGAATGAATGAATGATGCTCTATATGCGGTCAAGTTCTTTGCGATAAAGATAATTTATGCGATACGTTCTAAGTGTATGCGTTGATAGTGATATGCTCGTAGTATGCGATGAAGTAATGCGTGTCACAAGTTTCCTTATACTGAAACCAAGTATAATTCCAACGCAAGTTTCTCAGAATGATCCAAGGTCGAACACGGGGCTTGTTTTCGTTAAATGCGATACATATGTGATATATGCGACCAGTTATAATAATGAATAATGAATTTTGGTTTGTATAGAAATATAAATTGCACTGAAAGTAAAAATGTGTTGATAAAGTAAATTCCTAAACTACTATGATAAATGATATAGGGGTCGAGGAATGGCTATGAAGTTGTACAATAGAATCGATGAATGCGATCGCAAGTCTTATGAATGAAGCAGAAAGAGAAAGAGTAAAGAGTAAAAACATCGCAAGTTCGTGAATTGCGTTAAGGACGCAACTAAGGTTCTGCTTTCCCTTGGCGTACACCTTTCAGTGATCAGCCACGTTCCCATACGTCTATGGTGAAACAGAGATGAACGTGATGAACGCAAGGTTGTTTCCATCTCTGGAAATACTTCTCGCTTTAGTTAATGCATTCTTCCAACCTTCTCTCCATAGGCGGAATAACATCTTCACTTCTACTCTCACAGGTGAAGATTCCATCGAGCATGCTTTAGCTAAACTTAATTGATTCCTTGATACAGATTGACTCACTCCCTTAATTCTCGCTTTTTACCACGGGGATTAAGAACACATCATGGAGAAAATGGATGATAAATGTATGGAAAGAGACAGAGAGATGATAACGATGATGATGATAACATTTAATTCTAAATTTAAGCATTTGATACATGTTTGTGAATGAGGGATTAAAGAAGATTAACATAGAAGATGAATTAGAGAATAGAAACAAATACGGAAGGAGTGTCAACGTCTTAACATAGATCCCGATTGGAGACTGTGCTTGTCGGCATATGAATGTGGTGGAGAGGAAAGCTTCCTTCTCAGGCTTGCTTTCCCGGTAGAATTGACCTTTTGCACAGAGCTTCAACTTTAGGAATCGGAAGAATTCTTTGCTTGGAGACTCACTTTTTAGCCTTGTCTCCTAGTTCTCCTGACTTTACTCTGTAAAGTCTCTTCAGACTAGCCACTCTATCCCTCTATTAGTATATTTTTCTGCGAATTTGAGGAAGTTATTTATAGACAAGACCTTGGCTCTTTGAATTTGTGATCCCTACTGTATAACTATGGTAATTCCTACAATGGCATAAAGGAAAATTCCTTTCTGTTCCACGATCAATCCATCAGAATTGCACAACAAAAAGCTGTACACTTGTCAGAATCGTCTGTGAATGCGTTGCTCTTCACATCTTCGATCTATCGCCGTATGCGGTGTTGTTTTTTATTACCGCATGCGGTTGAAATGCGCAGATTGCTAAAGCTCTTGATTGATTGTCGCATGCGCCGTCATTGCGTTGATCATCTCTTCGTTCTTAATTGATGAGCGCATGCGATGTAGATGTGTTGTACATTTTGTCTTCGAGCCATTAACGCATGCGGTGGCCTATTTCTTGCAAAACAGAGACTAAAATATTCTATTTTGCCATCACAATGGTGTTAGTGGATGCGTTTACGACATTTCATAATTTTCGTATTTCTCAGCCAATTCTTATACTATCGACACAAGTTTCCTCTTTTTTTGCCGCAATATCTAAATAAAACAGCATAAATAACTTGTATTTCTACAAGTTATCAAATATCCCCACTCACATGTCTATACATGAATGATCAAGATCAGATTATTTGTAGTAGTTTACAACAATTGTAACACCTACAAAGTGAGCCATACTCGTAGTATCACCAGGATAAGGTATCCAACCTTATCCATCTACTATAGACCATTTAGGTTATCACTTAAACATGATCCACCCCTATGTCTCTACACACATGTTTAAGTTACAAAGATAACCTTGGATGTTAGTTTATTGGTTTGTGGTTAATGCAACTAAAATATCATATATTTTATTAAATACATAATGAATTTGTTCAATAATGTTTACAAACTATAGAACCTTACGAGATTTAGGGCATCAACCCCAACAGAAAAGACATTTATCAATAATTTGACAATCATTCAAATCAAGGGTGTACATATTTTCATCCCTATTTCCAACAAACAAGACTTTTCTATCACTAACATTTCCCATTATGTAATTCATTTTATAAAAAAACAACTCTAAATCCTTTATCACACAAGTGACTAATACTAAGCAAATCATGCTTTAAACCATCAACTAAAAGCACATTTTCAATTAAAATAGAAGATTCATTTGCCTATCTTAGCAATAATTTCACCTCTCTTGTTGTCACAAAAGGATACCATGCCTCCATCCTTTTTCGAGATAGACATAAACTTGAATGGGGCTCCGGTAATGTACCTTGAGCAACCACTATCCAAGTACCACTTATTTTTCTTGGAGGCTTTCAAGAAAACTATAAACAAAGAGTTTTAAGTTTGATTCTTTGGCACCCATACTTGTTTGGGTCCAAGAATGTTAGCATTTACAAACTTAGGGATCCATTTCATTTTTGCATTCGCATTAAAAGTATTGGATTTGGAAAAATAACAAGAATAAGCTTTATGTCCATATTTGCCACAAGAAAAACAAACAATTTTATGCAAGAATTTATCTCTAACAACAAATTTATGCATTGTACTCTTCTTGGAGAAATGCTTTCTTGGAGCATTGTAAAACTTTGTTCTTTGAGAATTTTTTTTTTTGAAGAAGTAGTGTGAGCATACTTCAATTTAAAGCACTTAAGTCTAGTATGACCTTCAACACCACAATTATGAGATATAGGCACATAACTAGATTTAGCATGATTAGACACAACATAAGGCATATTAAACTTAGGCACAATAGGAGATTCTTTGACAAATATAGTTTTAGAACTTGAAGGAGTATAACATTCATCAATATAGCCTAAATCTCTCTTATCACCAAAAGGCTTACCTACTTCAATTATTTTGTTCAATTGTTGAGCACCTATTGTTGACTTTTTAATAGACTCTTTAACTTTATCAAGTTTATGCAAAACTTTTAATTCTTTTTCTTTAAGTGATTTAATCAAACTATCATTTTTACAACCATCATGCTCACAAAATCTAACTTTATTAAGCAATGCATTTTTCTCATCACAATAAAAAATGTGCTTATCACAAGAGATATTTATTCCATCAATTTACATAATATGCTCATTCTTTTTAAAAGCAAGCAATTTCATCAAGCAAATACTTATTTTACTAGTCAAAGTATTGTATTTCTTCTTAAGCACAACATATTTTGAACTAAGTTTTTCTAAGTCATTTTGTATACTTTCAAAAGCTTCAAACAATTCATCATAGGAGGTTCTTGAGTTATCTCATAATCAAGTTCATCATTTTTGTCACCATGAGCCATGAGACCAACATGTGTTACTTCTTCACCATCACTTCCACTTTCACTTTCACTACTATCATCCCAAATAACATTCATTGCCTTCTTCTAGGATTTCTTAGATGATTTGAGGAGTGGACAATCCATTCTTATATGATTCGATTTTTTACATTCATAACAAATCACCTCATCATTTTTACTTTTTTTTCACTTTTTAACTCTCTTTGGGTTGGTAGGCATTTCTTGAATTGCTTCTTCCTCTTGATGAAAAGTTTGTACTTACGCGATAGATAGGCAATATCATCTTCATTAAGGGTATCTTCATCTTCGAAGTCAACTTCCAAGGAGATTGTCTTTAATGCAATAATCTTCTTCTTTTTGGATTCATCCTCCAAATGCTCCTTCATAGTGATCTCATGGGTCATAAGTCAACCAACGAATTCCTCCAATGAAAGTTTGGTAAGATCTTTTGCTTCTTGGATTATCGCCACCGTTGCTTCCAAGTCTAAGGTAGAGACCTAACGATTTTCCTAATATTCTCAGAGGTTGTATAGGCTTTACCATGTCCCTTTCAAGCATTGATAATATTAGTAAATCTAGTAAACATATCGGTTATAGATTCATTAGCATCCATCTTAAATAATTCATAATTACAAACAAGCATGCTAATCTTAAACTCTTTAACTTGATTTGTTCATTCATGAGTAATTTCAAGAGTATTCCAAATTTCTTTAGTAGAAAACACATAGATATTCTATTAAATTGATCTTTGCACAAAATACAATACAAACAATTAATAGCCTTAACATTAAAAGAACATTTTTTTTCATCATCATACTCTTCTTCTAATTTAGGAGTATCAACATTATTAAATTTTTTCATGGAAACATATGGACCTTTAGCAACAGTTAACCACAAATTATAGTCAATAGATTGCAAATAAATTTTCATTTTAGATTTTCAATATGCATAATTTGAACTATTAAAGTAAGGAGGTCTAGAGGTAAATTGACCTTCTACAATTACATTTGCAACTATATTTATCGTAATGCTCTAATGAGCAACTTTGCTCAAAAACATGTATTAAAATTAAATGAAAAAATAATTAGGGAAGAGTTAGAGAAGAAGACACCATAATTTTTATAGTGATTCGGTCAAACTTGCTCCTTTGACTCTTGGGATTTCGATTAAAAATCTCCTTTGACTCTTTCTATGGATGAGAGTCGAACCACGCTACCTTGCTCATTTTTTGTGTTCAAGAGCAAATCTGATCCTTTTATGGGTTAGGATCAAAACTGTTACAATATTCATGAAACTTTGAAACACACAATAAAACTCTCTAAAAAGAGTGGGTATACACACAATTAAATATCATGAGCAAATTTGAGCTCATGATATTTAATCATCATAATATAATAAAAATTCTCTTAAGAACAATATGAAAATAAACAAAATTGACAGCTTTGAGAGATATTAACAATGGTGACAAATTTGCAATTTTTTTAAGGATTGTAAAGTGTGCAAAATTTGGGAAAATTTTGGAGAAGATGAAGTCTATAAAGAGAGAGAAGTGAGATAAATTTCACATTTTGATTTGGACTGTTAGATTGATAAAAGAGTAAAACTAAACGTGGAGATTAAAAGTGGAAAAGTAATAAAAGAAAATAAATAAATGATTGGAGAATATATATATATATATATATTAAACTCTCCAACGGAAACCTGCATATGCATATTTTATTTATTTATTTTTGTAAATTAAGTGGTCAAACGGTCATTTTTTCTTTTTCTTTTTCTTAATTTATTTTTTTTAACAAAATCCTTCTTTTTAGTTTTATTTAATTAATTTTTTAATTTAAAGAAAATCAAAATCCATCAATGGAAAATTTAAGCCCCATGTGTCATCACGCATAGCTCTAATTGGTCCAATTTGATGATTTGGCCGCCAAGTCACTATCTGAGGTACTTTTTTTCCATTGCACTTCTTATTGCTATATCATTTGGATGATTTGGAGGATTATTCATATAGCTCTCTAGAAAACAAATATTCTTCCAAGATTCCAAATTCAAGAACATTCATGCACTCCGCTTCCATACATCGATCGCATGTGCTCAACCGATAGAGAACCAAAAGATTAAGTACTAGAGATCGAACCATATTGCATCAAATCAATATAAACACAAGTTCAACTCCACGAAACACGATTTTTCGAAAACCTCGTACGAACAATGACCAACATCCTTGTTTGGAAAAAAAATAGAAGTATTTAATTATTCTTTTAGCTTCAAATATGCATAAGAATTCATGGAAGATTTTTTTTTTTTTTTGGGAAAAATCTTCCCACATCCACTACAGGAATAAGCAAAAAATAATAACAAAGAAATTAAAGAAAAATAAGAAAACTGGAAATACACAAATTTATATATAAAAGTCACAACTCGGAGAAAATTACAAGAGTAATCTCTCAAAAGTTTTAACTACTCACACATTTTTCTCACTCTCCAATTAGAGAATACAAAAGAAATTTAATTAGAGTTAACACACTAAGCTTGAAGTGTTTCTCACTGAGACGACTTGAAACTAGAGGCATAAGCTCTTTTATAGGCTTGGAGCCTATCCCATTATTCAATTTAATCGATGTGGGACAAACGTCACTTCTAATATTTTTCCAAAACTCAAAAAATTTCCCCTTGGCAAGATATTTAAAGAATCCACAACTTCTTCAACATTCATTGTCTTCATTGATAATCACAATTTAAGTTAGAGAACTATAATTAACTCCACCATAAAGATTGGATCACTTGGAATACCACCTTCCAAGATTTTTCTTTTTCGTCACATGCTGATAAACCACGATGATATTTATGGTGCAACTTCCACCTACTTGGTTCACCTGGAAGTCCTTCAAAAATCGATACAACTTCCACTACACACCTCGCATAACTGCCAAGTCAATGCCCGTGTGCAAACTTGTGGAACCGTCAACATCACATCCTCTACATGGTAAAGCAAACATACCATGAGGATGATTTTCATCTTCTTCAGAGGAAGTCACTGTTTCGCCTAACATGAAAGACACTGTCAGCATCCAATCCAGAGCCATTTGACAAACTTGCTATGTTTTTCATGTGCCCAGCCTATCTGCATCCCCAGCAACCTATCTTCTGCTCGAAGACTTTCTTCTTTGAACCTTTGCTGGAATCACTTCGGAACTGCACTAGAACACCTAACCCATTTTGTATCTACACATCTGCTTCACTCCAAGCAAATCAACAAATAGTGAACAACCAACATTATTCACAATAGTGTAACCTGTTTCAAGAATTCTTTTCTGATGTGGAAGGTCAAACAATGCTGTAACCACATAGCATATTTATGAAGGAAATCGATCACGAGGATTTCCATGAGCAGCGGAAAAATCATTCCAAATTTCAATCAAATATGAACTTTACAATCTCAGTCATAAAGACAAACATACGATTATGCAAACATTAAAAAATTACAACATGAAACTACAAATAATCAAGGAGAAATCTACACACATTTGTAGACTCATTGTCGAGCTCCTTAATCACGAACGTTCGAATACAACAATCTCGAACGTTCATCCAACACCAATGCTACACAGCACGAACACCACACACTCGAACTCAGCGACCGCCTCAGTCACAAACACCCCAACAGCACGAACAACCTCCACAGAATCTCGACGGTGTCGAGTTAAGTATGACACCACTAAGAAGGCTACCTTGGTATTCTCGGTGTGAGAATCAAGAGGGTGGGCTCTGTGTGAACTTGGTTTGAGGCAGAAGATGGAGAAAACAACAATCTGTAAACGATTGAGCAAGTGGGAGAGGACTGAACCTATCGTATAGGTCGATGCCCAATCGTCTAGCAAAAGCTAAGCGATAGTTTAGTTCATCGCTTACCTGCGTGTCTGTCACCTACAAATACTACACGATCATTTATCTTAGTCAAGCTGTCGCTTAGTAAATCCCATTTACTTGACAACTTCTGTGAGATAAAAAGGAAAAATGTTTTAATAATTTTTTAGTAAGGTTGACAAAATGATTTGCAAAAATGTTGTTTTGAGATTTCAACTCTCGAAAAATTCTCACGTAGAAGTTGTCAAGTAAATAAGATTTACTTAGCGACAACTTGAAGTTAGCTAAACGATCATGGAGTATTCTTACATGATAGACACTCAGCCAAGCGATGAGCTAAATGATCGCATAGCTTTTGCTAGACGATCGCATAGTTTTTCCTAAACGATTGTGCATCGACCTATAGGATAGGTTGTTCCATCTCCTACTTGCTTAATCATTTACACGATTGTGGTTCCTTCGGTTTTCTCCCTCAATCCAAGTCCACACAGAGTCCACCTTTGGATTCTCACACCGAGAATACTAAGGTAATCTTCTTGGTGGTGTCATACTCAACTCGACACAATCGAGGTTTTGTGGAGGCCTTTCGTGGTGTTTGGGGTGTTCGTGACCTTGGCGACCGCTTAGTTCGAGTGCGTGATGTTCGTGTAGTGTAGCGGTCGTGTTGCATGAACGTTCGTGTGTTGCTGAGTTGTTGTGATCAAGCGTTCGTGATCAAGGAACTAGAAGATGAATCTACAAAGGTTTGTTGATTCCTCCCTTGATCTGTAGTAAAACATGTTGTAATTTCTATTTTATGCATAATCGTATGTTTTCGTTTGTGATTGTAATTGGAAAGATCCTTCCGCTACTCATGGAAATCCTCATGTTCGATTTCCTTTAGTTATTCAACTATTTTTGTCGTTCTTCTTTTAAGCTCATGGGGGCCAGGAGTAACATGCAGTTTAGGCTTTTGCGATTAGGAACTTCTACATTTAAATTTAAAAGCTCTTATTTCATCATGATTTTGATCATCCACTTCATTTGTAGGATTTGTCAATATGATGAATTTTGGTTTCGCCATCAAGGAACCTTCTGTATTTATATCATCAGACAACTTAATCTTCTCGTCATTGTGTTTTTCATGAAATGGTCTTACCTTTAAGCTTTTCATCTTTCTTTTATATTGATCGCTTGTCATCTTAAGACAATCAAAAGCAGATGTCGAAGGTTGAACTTTCTTTAATGTGAACATACTTAGCCTTTTGAAAGCTGAATTTCAAGTTGTAGTAGATGTTGGACATTGACTTTCTTCTTCTATCGAGGCCATACTCAATCTTTGGAAGACTAAAGATCGAGTAGTTAAAGGCTTGATACGATCGAAGACAGAAATTCTTTGCTCAATTTTTTTTGAATCATTGACTTTTTCAGTAGTTATATGATTGTTATCGACTTCTATTATGATGACAGTGTAACATGCAATAACTTCTGATACTTTATTTTGGATGATTATCGAGGAAGTTTCATGGGAGAAATTCTGCCAAAGTTACCAACCGTCGAAGTTTAAGGATGTCCTTGTCTTCTTCTTTAGCAAGCATAGGCTTTCATGCTATCTTTTTACCTTTCTTTTTATGAGTCTTGTTCCTTCTTCTATAGCTTCGATAGAAGCGTGACTCTTTTTAGGTGAAATTTGGTTGTCTTCTCTTTCGACGAGTCACAAGGATCCATTCTTTGTCATTATCTTCAACAGGCTCATCTTTCTTCTGGTAGTCTGTCGTGTCAATCTCTTTTCGAAACCGAACAACTATAGGCTCGAAAGTTCCAAATTGAATCATGCTTTCTTCTTTATCTTAAGACGCAGATGGTGTTGGAACGCTTGAAGTCGTCACTACTGTGGCGTGATTTTTTTGAGCTACTTCATCCAAATCTAGCTCAATCTTCTTTTCACAAGCCAACTTCAGAATTAGCTCCTTTTGAAGGAACTCTAAATATAGAGAACCAATGAGCGGAAGCAGATCGTTCCAAATCCCATTGTGAAAGAACAAGACATTTGCAATCAACAACAATGGTTATGCACAATGAGTAAATTACAACATGCTAGAAAGCTATAAACAAACAAGGGATCGAGTGAACATACCTTTGAAGTGTTGGGGTTGATGCCCTAAAGTCTCGTGTCCTATAGTTTGTAAACAGTTTGTATGAACGTTTGTGTTGTTAATATATGATATTTACTTCACATCTTGTATTTTTGCTCATTTACTTGTTTTATTTGCGTTACCACAAACCAATAATCATAAAATCCCTGGTTATCTATATGTGACTCAAGCATGTATGTGGTGACATACAAGTGGATTATGTCTTAAGTGATAACCAAAATGGTTTGTAGTATATGGATATAGGAGGGAAACCTTATCCTGGTAACGCTATAGATGCGGCCCGCTTTGTGGAATGGTCACAAGCGTTGTGACTTGTCACATATGGTCTAATCTTGATTATTCGTATTGGGGACATGCAAGCAGGGGCGTCCTATACAAAGAATTTGTATAAGACCTGACCACAAAGTGTTAACGTCGTTATATAATACTATTCATGACAGAGACTTCACTTCACTAGGATGGCCATAGGTAACATGACCTCAATTCTAAGTGAGTTAGGAACTCCTGCCATTGAGGGTGGTCCTTCGATTTGTATGGGTGCGAGTGGCCAGGTCGTCGATTCAAGCCTACCATTTTGGGGATTTGTCTGATTTGGGAGCTGGGAACTCAACTACACAAGATGGAATTTACTCTTTCCTCGATGCAGGGTTAAGTAGATAGATAGCTCCCTTAAGGGCTGATTCCGGGGCTTGAACGATGTGGCGCCACACACCTTCTCTTGGCCCGATAGGTGTTCACACATAGTTGGACTATGTTGTATTGTTCATTAGAGGAATCAGTGGTACTTAAGGAGTGAGATGTAACTATAGGGGCATAACGGTAATTTGGCCTAGCTGTACTTACGAGCATCTATGAAGGGTCATCGTACTCATGATTGGTTATATCCGATGGACACATAAATATATTTTTGGTAAGAAGAGTTCAGCTGTTGGTCTTTAGTAGAATGCCTGACAGTTAATGGATGGTGGATCTCATGGCTAAACAGTTTAGTCAACTATTCACGAACCGTTGGAGCTTCGAGCCATAGGTTCATTAGGTCCCCTGGGTAGCATGGATAAAGTCGAGAACAAGTATTTGGGTTAATTTGAAATGTTCAAATTGACAAGAGGAAGTTCGATTATATATGATATAATTGGACTGGTTAATTATATATGATATAATTGGCTAAATGTATGAGATACATTATTTTGGAGCAAATTAGATATAAATATGATTTATATCAAGTAGAGGAGAAAATACTATAGTAGAAATGTGATGTCAAACTATAGGATAAAAATGTAATATGATTATATTTATTATTAATTAATTGGTTAATTATATTATAATTAAGCCAATTTTCACGTTCGGACGTGGGTTAGTGGGATCTATCAGTTATTGTAACCGATGAATTAAAATGAAAAATGTTTTCATTTTGAATCTCGTCGTCCAAAAAGAAAGAGAGCGCGAGTTGGTAGAAAGCAAAACGATCGCTTCAGTTTTTTTGAGAGCCTATACGATAGCACTCTCTGCCTAAACGATCGCCCACCTCGTGCCTAAACTATCGCACACTGTTTCCTACACGATCGGATAGCTTCTCTAAATAATCGTATAGTGTGCCAATTTTACTAAGCGATCGTATACCTTTTCCTAAACGATCGTTCAGTAAATCCTACACGATCGTGTAACTCCTCTTAAATGATAAGTAGTCTGCTATGCGATAGCGTCTTTATCCCTCCCACTTGCTTATCGCCTACACGATTCGTGTTTCTTCCTTCCTTTACCAAATTCACCAAAGACCACCCTTTGGGTTTTCACTACGAGAATACCCAGGGCTTTTTAGTGGTGGTGTCGTCCCCGCGGCGTTTGTGTTCGTGCGGTTGTTCGTACTGTTTTTATTGACACTGTTGCTGGGCGTTGGTAGATCGCTTGGACTTTTCTGCTGCGTTGGAGTTTCAAAGTGTGAAGAACGTCTTCATCTGGTATGGAACTCTCTCCCTTGTTAGTTATCTTGTTCTTAGCATGCCGATAATTTGTGTTGTTTGCATAATTGTATGATTTGAATGTATAATTTGTATTTCGATCATGGTGAGACCAGAGCGATCTAAACACGCTCATAAAACTCTTAGATATGAGATCTTTCATGAAGAACTTTTCTTCTAGTATTTACTCGATCGAACTCAGCAAGGCGTTCAATAACACAAATGCAACACGACTCTGGAATATCCTCGAACAGAAACGAGTGAAACTCGATCCTCGACCCTCGAACGGAAACTCGACACTATCTCGAGGCTACCTTGGTCTTCTCGGTGTGAAAATCTAGGAGGTGTAGGCTCTGTATGGATTTGGAAGAGGGATGGAGGTATTAGACGATCGGGTAAACGATCGAATAAGTTGGAGAAGGAATAAGCCTGTCATTTAGACTTGTCACACCCTGCTTCGAGCCTACCTCTTAAGCCCGAGGGGAGGCATGGAGGACCACAGATTCCCCCCTTTTGTGACACCTACTACCCATCTGAACCTCTTTACTCTCATAAAGCTTTAAGCCAAAGATGTAAAAAATAACTGTTTGATGGAGCTCATTTTATTACAAGCAGTACAACATTTATATAACTCTCAGGCTTAACTATAGAGTTTACAACAACTATTAAAACCAGAAGTGTGATTGTGACTGTGGCAGACCTTGACCTTAGTGGCACCCTGGAACTCCTCACCTTTCGCTACCTAGGAAGAAAAATATGAAAGAAAAGAATGAGCTTCAAGAAGCTCAGTGAGTGGTAAGTAACTTATAGAGTCTATTTCAACTGATAAAATAACAAGCATATCACAACTACGAGGTTACATTCAAACCTCAGCCTTGAATGAGTCTGTTCTCAACTCTATCTACATGCACGGTAGATATTTATACTGATACTACTCATAATAAGTCTATTCTCAAACTCTACCTACACACACGGTAGATAATTAAACTGATCGTGGTCATAAACGCTTACTCTCTTGAGTTTGCTATGTTTCCTATGTGCATATAGATCCCAGCTTATGGGTTTAGAAGCTAGGCCTGCTAAACCTCTGGCCATCCCATACGAGGTTCCTCCCACAAGCTCAGGAACTAGACCTCTCGGTCTCTTGACCATCCCGCGAGGTTTTGCTCCGGGCTCAAAAACTAGGTCTATTGACCCCCTGACCATCCTGTTCACATATTCTCATTCTCATGCAAATTACTCATTCACAACATAAGCATATACATATACTTTAAAAGATATGCTTAAGACTTAAAAGGAAATTACCACTCACCTTGGTCGGGTAGGATCCTTCCTCTCTAGAAGTTCCTTGGTTTCCTCGGGCTTCCTTTTGAATCCTAAATTCTAGATCCAACTACAAGCTCAGATTACTTATATTTCTAAGCCTTATTCCTACTTCCTTCTACAAACATGCTTTAAAATGACTCAGGAAGTTTACCTTAAAATCTCAGCTCAGAACTCCTCGTGGTTTGGCCAAAATTCTCAAATCATCAAGACTAGCCCAAGCTTATCCGAGAGCTCGACCCTTCTGTCTTTTCCTCACTCTCCAACCTGATTCCTTGGAGCTTCTTCTCTGGTAGCCTTGCCTTGAAAACTAGACTCTCAGAGTTTTCAGGTGGTTTCGGAATCATTTAAAATGCACGACTATTCTGGGAGAACATCTCGTCCCAAGTTGATGCGACTTCCAGACCTCACTGTCTGACAACATCTCCTCCTCTTGGAACCGCATGATCTTCCTCCAAATCTGCTCTCAAACACTCTTCCTACTATTTTCAAGAGGATTTCGGGTTATGAACTGAAGAGACACAATGTGGTGGTATTTATAGGCCAAAGGAACTGATACTTCTCATTTCTTAAAGCTTTAAACGCATGACACCTCCTTCTTTAGAAACTTTTGGAGTGTTTGCACCATGCTTTGCCACCACCTACTTCCTTGCCATTCCCCTACTTCCATGACACTCACCTACTTGCATGATGTTTGAGTTATCTTCCTTATGCATAAGTCTTCCTTACATGAAACTCTATTTTTCCACCTTCTACTAACTCAAGCTCAATCTCTTCTCGATATAGCCAATTGTCCGGGTGAATCCATTAACCTTGTGTAATGGAAGCCTCAACAACGCATAAACACTTGGCCCATCATCTAGTTCATTGTGTAGCTATTGTACCCATTCCATAGCTCCATCGTTTAGTGATCTCTCGCTGTCAACTATCTCATTGTCGCTCATTGTTCAGTACATAGCCTATTGCATAGCTTATCATTTAGTGATCTCTCAGTGTTAATGATCTTGCTGTCGCTCATCGTGTAGCATTGACGCCTATCGTTTAATGCATCACGCCCATCGTCTAGCGCATTCGCTTATCGTGTAGCGCTTATGCTTATCGTTTAGTGCTATCGTCTAGCACTTATGCTGATCGTGTACCACCATCGCTTATCGTGTGGTACTATCATCTAGCACATCGTTTAGTGCCGCATGTAGCTACACGATCGTCCGCGCGTATTACTCCAATGCCCAGCGCTTTGTGTTCATTGTGTAGCCCACTTGCTCTCATTCACGCAGTCTCTTATCACCCAACCATGAGCAACCTATGGGCAATGCCTCTTGCCAACACTTTGGCCAACATGCGTTCATACCTCACAAGCTCAATGCATGGTTGTCCTTGGCTTCAATGCTTAATTCCTTTTAACCTCCACAAACTTAGCCTCTTTAGAGCCTCATGCGTTAATGTTTCCTAACACCAAATGCATGGTTTCTTTTGACTTCATACTTAGCCAAATTTCACTACTTAAGGCTCAACTCAAAGCTACTCAAGGAAAATCTCTTCAAACACTTAGAAATTTTCCTTCTCTTCAACATAGGATTTAATTTATACTTAGTTAATTCCCTTAATTATCTGAATAAGTAGAGAAATTGAAATCCGAGTTTCACAACACTTGGGTACTTGATCGTTTAGTAACGAGTATCTATCGTATAGAAACCTCGATTGATCGTTCATTCTCTCAAAGCTATCGTATAACTCGATGCCTTTTGCACGTTGGATGTTCAAAATGAAAACGATTTTCATTTTTATCCATAAGTTACCAAAAACTAATTAAAACTTCCCACTAAGTCGATTATTAAGAGAAAAAATCGAAAATCAATTATCTTAAAATTAATTTATTATAAATAAATATAATAACTAATTTATCATATTATAATTATAACCTATAGTTTTAATATCACATCATATGCAACATATAAACTATACTTCTTCTCATTCTTTATGGCAATTAATATAAATCATATTTATATTAATTCTTCTATTCAAATAATGTATCAAATACATCAAATCAATTATAACATATATAATTAAATTCCCTCTTGTTAATTTGAACACTTCAAACTAACCCAAAAACTGATTCTCAACATGAATCCACTGAGCTACCAAGGGGACTTTATAGACCTATAGCTTGAAGCTCTAATGGTACGTGAATAACTGACTAAAATCTTTAATCACGATATCCACCATCCATTAACTGTCGGGCACTCCACTAAAGACCGACAGCTGCACTTTTTGCACTACAAATATATTTCTATGTCTATCGAATATAACCAATCAATAGTACGATGACCCTTCACAAATCGCTTGTAAGTACAGCTGGGCCAATTTACCGTTTTGCCCCTGTAGTTACATCTAACTCCTTAAGTATCACTGATTCCTTTAATGAACAATACATCATAGTCCCTCTATGAGTAAACCCTTCTTGGGCCAAGAGAAGGTGTAACACCACATTGTTCAAACCTCGGAATCAACCCTTAAGGGAGCAATTTATTTACTTACCCATGTTTTGGGGAAGAAGTGAATTCCGTCTTGTGTAGCTAAGTTCCCAGCTCCCCAATTAGACGAATCCCCAAAGTGGTAGATTTGAGTCGACAATCTGGCCACCTGCACCCATGCAAATCAAAGGACCGCACTCATAGGCAGAAGTTCCTAACTCACTCAGGATTAAGGTCATGTTACCTATGGTCATTCTAGTAAAATGAAAGTCTCTATCATGAACGGCGTTATATAACAAGACTAAACATTTCTTTGTCCGGTTTTATATAAACTCCTTTGTATAGAGCATTTCGCTCGCATGTCTAATACATGAATGGTCAGGATCAGACCATTTGTTGCACTTTACAACACTTATAACATCTACAAAGTGGACAACACTCGTAGTGTCACCAGGATAAGGTTTCCCTCCTTTATCCATATACTACAGACCATTTAGATTATCACTTAAAGCATGATCCATTTGTATGTCTCCACATACATGCTTAATTTACAACAATAACCAGAGATCTTAGTTTATTGGTTTATGGTTAATGCAACTAAAATATCTCATATTTCATAGACTGAAGTGAATAAAATATCTCATATTATAAATTACAAAACTGTTTGTTCATACAGGTGTTTACAAACTACAGGATCCTACGAGATTTAGGGCATCAACCCCAACACGAAACACTTTTCCATTGGGTAGCTAACAACTTGATGATTCTTGTAGAAGTTAGGATCATCTACTTTTCCTGCTTGTTCTGATCGCTTGCATTCTGACAGCTAAATAATTTTCTTCTCTAGCAGTTGCTCCAGCATATCCGCAACATCAGAATCAGGAAATGGATAAACCTTCTTCTGTCTTTCTTTAAGAGTTAGGCGATGCTCCTCGCCCTTATTGTGTTTTCTTTCAAATTTTGTTTGTTTTCCTTTAGAGGAAAATTTCAATGGGGTTTCATGAATGATCATAGATTCTTTAGTGGAACTATCCATAATATTTTCAGTACCCTTTGTTTCATTCTTGTGATTTTTTCCTTCAGGGACTAGAAAATATTTAGTTCCCCTGTTGACGATGCTCAGTTGCATGTCATGAACGCATTTTGCCAACTCCTCAAACGTACGAGGTTTTATCCCTTGTAGGATGTAGAGAAGCTCCCAATGTATGCCTTGGGCACACATCTCCACTGTGAACTCTGTGAGCCTATCTTTGCAATCCATACTTAGAGCTCTCTATCAGTTGATGTAGTCGATGACCGACTCTTCCTTTCATTGCTTGGTGCTTGTCAACTCCATCATGCTGACGATACGCCTAGTGCTCTAAAAGCGGTTGAGAAAGTCTCTTTCCAACTGTTCCCAACTGTCAATCACTTCCGGCTCTAGATTAGTATACCAATCGAAAGCATTTCCTTTTCAAGGTACGAATGAACTACTTGACTAGCAAGTCTCCTCTAGTTTCTGTATTTTCATAGGTTTCAATGAAGTGAGCAATATGTTGTTTCAGATTGTCCTTTCCATCAAACTTTTGGAACTTTGGAGGTTGGTACCCAGCAGGCATTCTTAGATTGTAAATTCTCTTATTGTACAACTTGGAGTACATAAAAGAAGTCAGTGATGGGCCTCCATACTGAGCTCTGATGGAGTTGTGATCATATCCTGCAGTTGTTGGACCGACAAGGAGGCAACAAAAGTTGATTGTTCCGATTGGTTTTCTTGCAACACGGTCTTCCCTTTGTTATTGGTTTTAACAACAGGAATTTGACTCGACTCAACAGCTTCACGAGCTTGCATCTATTCTCTTAAGGTAATAATTTCATGATCCCACTCCTCTACAGCTTTCATTAGGAAATTTATCTTACTTTCCATCTCTGCCATGGCCAACTTAGTCGTTACATCAGCCATCATGATAGACACTATATCAAAGTATGATTCTTTCTCTGATAGATCAGAAGTAAAAGCAGAGTTGTCAAACAAGGGATTTTCTCTAATGCAGATTCCATCTTTAGGATATTCCATCAGCTATTCCCAAATTTTCTCCGTGATGACAGAACCTATGTAAGTGTCGATTATGACGGTAGCTTTAGATGCAACTTTCTTTGGTGCCATTTATCGATTTGTTGACTTGGATGACGAGAGAGAGATGAGAGGTAGAGATGTCCCACTGGAAGTGCCAGTTTGTTTGCACGAGGTTTTTCGGAGAAACTTCCTTCGTGGAATTTGAACTTTTGTATTTGTATTGGCTTCAGTATAACAAGTACAATCTCTAATATATAATTATTTGATGCGTTTAAAAAAAACTTTAATCTTTAAGTTTGTTTATCTTTTTGGATGATTGACCTTTGGGCTTGTTGACCTTCTTAGATGATCTACTTTTGGGCTTGTTGATTTTCTTAGATGATCGGCCTTTAAGCTTGTCGATCTTCTTGGACGATCAACCTTTGGGCTTGTTGATTTTCTTGGACAATTGGCCTTTGGGCTTGTTGATCTTCTTGGATGATCGACGTTTGGGTTTGTTAA
Source organism: Benincasa hispida (assembly GCF_027475165.1). NCBI lineage: Eukaryota > Viridiplantae > Streptophyta > Magnoliopsida > Cucurbitales > Cucurbitaceae > Benincasa > Benincasa hispida. The sequence goes on along the minus strand of NC_143484.1, from coordinate 13,062,186 downwards.
TCTTCTTGGATGATCAACCTTTGGGCTTGATGATATTTTTGGAGGATTAGTGTTCGCACGAGGCATCCGGAGAAACTTGTTTCGTAGTTGAACTTGAGATGGTATTGTTGTTGATGTTGATTTGATGTGATGTGGTTTGGTCTTTAGTACTTGATCGTCTGATTCTCTCTCGATTGAATGCGTACGTTTGATGTATAGAAGCAAAGTGTGTGGATGTTCTTGAGCTTGGAGTCTTAGAAGAATGCTTGTATCTTCAAAGAACTTCAGTCTTCAAGCGTGGTTAACTTCAGGAGTTTGGGTATTTTCTGATTGTTGGGAGAATTCTCTCTAGGTCATCTACAGTGTAGAATTGCTGACCTCTACAAATGGGGAGAGCTCCTCTATTTATAAAGTTCTCTGGTGGGCCTCGTGGACAATGGCCCAGTTGGTCTATGGCTTGGCCTTTTGACCTAATTAGTTGGATTTGGGCTTGATTTGACATTTGGGTCAAATTCAGCCTATTTTTGGGCTTAATTGAACAAACCCAAATAATAATATCAAATTGGGTCAAATTAATCTTATATGATTCAACAGTCATGATGAAACCATGTGGCGTCATTGGAATTTGTCTTCAACTCCAATTTGGGACACATGTCAACTCTTGATTGGTCCTAAATCTGATGATTTGTAATTTCGTCATGAATGATGGGGTAATTTGTGATTGGTCCAAAATTTCTCATTCAACAATGTCTACTCAGATCAACTCAATTATGTTATTATGTAAATGACATGCTTGAAAAATATTAAAGTGAAGCTAAATGAATGCCTTAGTGAATGAAATTTATATATTGTAAAATTTTGGTCGATTTCAATTGTACTAAAAATATTAAAATTAAAAAAATATATAAACATTCTTATTGTAATATTTAAAACTCAAAATTTAAAATAAAAAAAATTAGTACACATATTGAAAATTTGAAAAGTAAAAATTTAAATAACATATAAATCAAAATATTAAAAAAGTTTAAAATTTAAAATTAAAATAAAATATAAATATAGAAAAATTATTTTTTTTGAAAATTAACAAAATTAATAATGAAAAGAAATAAAATAGAACAAATGGAAATAAATATAAAAAATAGAAATGACATATCTAGGAACTTGAACACACAACCAAGATGTAGAAGAAATGGTATTCCACAAAACGGAAACAAAATAAAGGAGTAATTAATTTTTATACTTTCTCAAATTTGAAAATTCTTAAAACTTAGAAACAAGAAATAGATGAGAAGAAATGAGAACAGGAAATGAGAAACAGAAATGTTATCAAATAGACCCTTTACATTTTCAAATTAATAAAATTAATGGGAGGTAACAAATTTCTAGAATGAAAAAGAAAGGTTGGCCTCAAAATAGTCATAAATGACAAGGTTGTTAGTCATATGTATATATTATTACAAATACAAAGTTAGTCACAATGTTTGTTAAAATGCCTTGAATCATTTTGCTAGCGCTTCGAACAACCTAGGGTTTAAAGCAGTGTGATATATAAACTCCATAACCTAGAGGCACTGTTCTTGATGTGATTCTGAAAACATTCTCTCGAAATAATATTGTTCTCCCTCTGCCCGTGGACGTAGCTAACATACTGTTAGTGAACCATGTATATTTGTGTGTCGATTTTTCCCTACTTTACGTTCCTTTTTGTGTTCTTTAATTGCCGATTTTGCAACAAACTGGCATCAGAGCCTTGTTAGGGTTTTTTCGAAATTCCACATTTGTTCGACAATTGAAGATGTCTGGCGTGAACGTAAAGATAAAAAAATTTACCGGGAGGAACAGTTTTGGTTTATGGTAGATCAAGATGCGATCCCTGCTAAAGCAGTAAAAGCTATAGGCGCCGCTGACGGATAAGTCAAAGAAGGCTGTCGTGGATGACAAAGAGTGGTAGACTCTTGAGAAGAAGGCCCATTCGACGATCATGCTATGTTTGGCTGATGACGTCATCATCGAGGTCGCAGATGAAGAAATTGCCGTTGGCCTTTTGTTGAAGTTGGAGAGTTTTTACATGACGAAATCTGTAACCAAGAATTTGTTTCTGAATAAACGTTTGTATCATCTACGTATGCAGGAAGGTACGTCTCTACGAGACCATCTTTATGAATTAAATAAAATTTTATTAGATTTGCGTAATGTAGAGGTTAAAGTTGATGATGAGGATGCTGCCCTAATTCTGTTGACATCTTTGCCGCCGTCTTATGAGACTTTTGTTGACTCGTGTATTGGAGGGAAAGAAACTCTGACCTTAGAAGATACAAAGTCCATGGTGCTTATGAGAGAGGACCGTCAAAATGCAGGAAGTTCAGTTTCAAAAAGTCAGGCATCTGGGTTAGCTACTACAGGAAGCAAGGGACATAGGAATTCTAGTAAGCAGAAGTCGAATCAGAATAAAAGGTCTTCGAAGTCAAAGGGTTCTAGATCAGATGATATTTGTTACTACTGTAAAAATAAGGGGCATTGGAAAACCGATTGTCCTAAGATAAAAAGGAATCAGGAAAAGAAGGAAAAGGGTGACAAAAGGGAAGCATTTGCCTCTGTTGCACAAGTTGAGATTGATTCTGAAGAAGTCGAGATCGATTCTAAAGGAGATCTAGCTTTAGTTGTGAATGAACAGACACATTCTAATGATGTGTGGGTTCTTGATTCTGGGGCATCTTATCATATGTGCCCAAATAGAGAGTGGTTCTCAACCTATCAGCAAATAGATGGAGGGAATGTTAGCATGGCTAACGGTGCTGTGTGCAAGATAGTTGGAATCGGCTCAGTCAAGATACGAACACATAATGGTGCCTTCTACACTTTAAAGGAGGTTAGGCATGTTCCACTACTGAAGAAGAGTTTGATATCCTTTAGTGTACTCGATAGCAAGGGTTACAGTTTTGAAGGTAAGGTGGAGCAGTGTATTTCTATAAGGGTTATGAGGTAGTTCTGAAAGGCATAAAGTGTGGAACACTGTATTTTCTATTATGTTCCACAATAACAGGTTATGCAGCTGTTGCATCGTTGGTCGTTCACAAGGATGATATGACTAAGTTATGGCATATGAGACTTGGCCATATGAGTGAAAAAGGGATGCAAATTCTGTCAAAAAGAGATCTTCTATGTGGGCAAAACGTACAGCATTTTGAATTTTGTGAACATTGTGTATTTGGGAAGCTTCATCGCAGCAAGTTTCCAAGAGGTGTTCATCGTACAAAAGGAACACTTGATTATATTCATTTAGACTGTTGGGGACCTTCCAAAGTTGAATCTATTGGAGGCAGTAGGTAAATTAGAACCAATAGCTAAAAAGGGTATATTTGTGGGTTTTGGGGATGGAGTTAAGGGATATAAAGTCTGGTTACCTTCTGAGAATAGAGTCATACTTAGTAGAACTGTGATATTTGATGAAAATTCCATGTTTAACTCAACTGTAAAGCCTTTTGTGACATCTACTGATGTGGGAGAAAGTAGTAGTGTTGATAAACAGGTGGAGATGCAATCACTTCAACTATGAATGAATTACAACATCAAGGTGAAGAAGATCAACACGTTACTACAAAAACTAATGTGCAACCAGAAATTAATGTGCCTAGAACATCAGAAGTTGATTTGCCTGAGAATTCTAGATCACGAGTAGATCAACCGAGTATAGCTCGTGATAGAACTAGAAGAGTTGGTGTTGGACCTCCTGTGAGGTATGGTTTTGAAGATATGGTTACTTTTGCATTGCAGGCTGCTGAAGAGGTGGATCCTCATGAGCCATCCACCTATAGAGAAGCTGTGTCATGTGGTGAGTCTGCTAAATGGCTTTCTGCTATGGGGGATGAGATGGAATCTCTTGACAAAAATCAGACTTGGGAATTAGTTAAACGACCAAAGGAAAGAAAAATTGTCACTTGTAAATGGGTCTTCAAGAAAAAGGGGGGAATGTCACCTTCAGAGGGCATGAAATATAAAGCTCGAATTGTTACTAGAGGGTTCACACAAAGGGAAGAAGTTGATTATAATGAGATTTTCTCACCAGTAGTCAGACATACTTCTATCAGGGTGTTACTAGCTATAGTAGCACATTAGAATTTGGAACTTGAACAACTAGATGTGAAGACAGCTTTCTTACATGGAGAGTTGGAGGAAGAGATTTATATGACCCAACCAGATGGGTTCCAGTGTCCAGGTAAAGAAGATTATGTTTGCAAGTTGAAGATATCTTTGTATGGGTTAAAGCAGTCTCCAAGGCAGTGGTACAAACGATTTGACAGCTATATGATTGGACTTGGCTATAACAGAAGTCCATATGATTGTTGTGTATATCACAACAAAGCTGATGATGGTTCGATGATTTATCTACTTTTATATATAGATGATATGCTCATAGCTGCAAAGTCTGAGTCTGATATTCTGAAATTGAAGAATCTTTTCAGTACTGAGTTTGATATGAAGGATTTGTGTGCTACTTAGAAAATTCTGGGTATAGAGATTTATAGGGACAGAGGTAAGAATAAGCTCTTCTTGTCACAGAAAGGATATATTCAGAAAATATTGTCTAGGTTTGGTATGTCATCAGCTAAGCCTATAAATACTCCTAGTGTTGTAAATGCTCGTTTGTCATCTGAGTTTTCACCACAGTCTAAAGTTGAGAAGAAGTACATGTCTCGAGTTCCTTATGCTAGTGCAGTGGGAAGTTTGATGTATGCTATGGTCTGTACTAGGCCTGATCTTGCCCATGCTGTTAGTGTTGTCAGCAGGTTCATGGGTCAACCTGGGAAGGAGCATTGACAAGCCGTTAAGAGGATTTTTCGTTACCTTGGAGGTACATCTGATGTTAGTCTTGTTTATGGGAGTTGCACAGAGTGTTTGTTGACTGGTTATTTTGATTCTGACTATGCTGGAGATGTTGACAGTAGAAGGTCTATGACTGGCTATGTGTTCACTCTGGGTGGTTCTGTTGTTAGTTGGAAGGCAATCTTACAACCTACAATTACTTTGTCTACTACTGAAGTAGAGTACATGGCCTTGACAGAAGCTACTAAAGAGGGAATATGGCTGAGGGGGTTAGTTGGTGATCTTGGTTTGCATCATGACCAAGCTATTGTATATTGTGATAGTTTGAGTGCAATATGCCTAGCCAAGGATCAAGTTCATCATGAGAGAACTAAGCACATAGATGTAAGATATCACTTCTTAAGAGGTGAGTAGAGAATTAAAGTGATGAAAATTGGTACTACTGATAACCCTACTAATATGTTCACCAAACCGGTTCCACAAGGCAAGTTCCAATATTGTTTGGACTTGCTGAATGTTTTGAATTGTTAGTGGTCCCCTTTGTGGGACACTTTGAGGCACGAGGAAGAAGTCTGGGTACGTCTGGCGATATTGATTTATGTTGCATTTGGTATATTTGTTTTCTGGGAGAGAATTCAAGTCAAGGTGGAGATTTGTTGAAATATCTTGAATTTGTTTGTTGGTGCTTCGAACAACCTATTCAGATTTTGTATTCAGCATATTTATTTATTTGCTGTTATTTACGATTTCGACCTTAGAGTTTAGAGCAGTGCGATATATAAACTCTCTAACCTAGAGGCGCCATTCTTAATGTGATTCTGAATACATTCTCTCGAAATAATATTGTTCTCCCTCGGCCCGTGGACGTAGCTAACACACTGTTAGTGAACCACGTATATCTGTATGTCGATTTTTCCCTACTCTACAATCCTTTTTATCTTCTTTAATTGTCGATTTCGCAACAGTGTTGGTTCCAAAAAGTTTAAATCATTGGCTTTAGATCTCTTGGAGGCAATTTGAATAACCATTAGTGAAAGATGCAAGACCGAATCACAATTTGTTGGTTCAACCAAGTACAAACCATTGACTTTCGGAATCTTGGAGGTAATTTGGATTGTCATAAGTTGAAATACAAGGTGTTTTCATATACATAATCTTAAAATACAAGGTTAATCATAATGTGTTGGTTCCAACAAGTTCAAACCATTGGCTTTGGGTGTCTTGAAGGCAATTTGGATCGCCATTTGTGCAAATACAGGAGTTGGTCACAATTTTTGAAGAGTTGGAGCTTTCAATTTGCAAACAAAGACTCTTTCCATCTTGAGTGGAAGTGGCCAAATGAAGCTTAGAATTCGAAATGGCACTCCAAACACTTTGTTGACCCAAACAATCAGTTGAAAGAGATGCCTCAAGGCCTTCTCCGCTAGCCTTCAAACACAAACCAGTGTCTGACATCCTAATTGGAGTGCCATCGTTGTCATGACTCCATCGAGTTGAGGCAGAGCAATCAGTGAGGAAAATTTCTTTGTTGTCTCTAGAGACTTGGATACATTGGCCACTTTGTGGATGATATATAACATATGAGAATGATGCATTGGAATTTGGATCTGTGTACCATAAAAAAATGTTACAAATTGTTAATTAACTAGTTTTACAAAACTTTTTTGAATTATTGGACATTTATTTTTACAAATCGGAGAAGTTTGCTAGTTATAGATCTTTTCATGTACTCATAACATTAATATAATTACCTTGTAATAGGGTCTGCAATAGTTGAAACTTCTTTACAAAGTTGGGATTCTTAATTTGAGTCCAATTAGAGTCGAGTACTCCAAAAGTTTCTGCAGGCTCTGCTTGACCTTCCCTATAATAATAGCTTCCTTGCCATGTCCACAATGCCCAATCCAAATCTTTTTGTGCAAGATGGGCCGTGAAGCAACTCATGAACCGATTTTCTGCATCATCAACCTCTCTTTGATCATACCCATATTCACTAACAAATAAAGGAAATGGATTTGATCCTTCCATTACAAACCCAACATGGTCTATAAATCCATTCACAATATTTGCACAGATCTTGTTCAATGGTTGTTGTACAAACTTGCTCTCAGAATCTCCACTAAAAGAATACAAATGTACCTCGAAAACCAACTTATTGTCTAAGGTGTTTACCGTCAAAGGCTTTTCCTTTAAGCATCGGAGATCATTGTCATAATTTAAGCCTGAAACAATCACTAAAACTTTGGGATTTATTTTATGAATCGTGGTTACTCCTTGAGTTACATAGTTGTTCCAATCATTTGCATTTTCCATAAAGCCTCGTATCTCATTTCGTAAACTCATTCCTATTACCTAAACAACAATCAAAAGACTTTATATGTTAATGCAATGTTATAAAAGTTTTTAAAAGGTTGAGTTTAGTTGTAAGAATTTAAGAAAATCTCTTGATGTTACATACCGGTGATTTGTTGCGAAAGCGTTGGGCAACTAAGCTAAGACCTTGTAGCCATTCTTGAGGGTCAAAATTTCGGTTTCCGAAAAAACCATTGCCATCATCAAGAGAGCAACACCATCTTGGTTGGCTGATGTGGTTGTCAACGATGACCATCAAACCACTCGCCCCCAACACATCAACAACAGCTTCATAAGCTTCAGCAATAGTCTTGTTCAACACAAAAGGATTATATTGAGCCAATCCAACTTTTGCTTGTTTTAAATCAAGAAGATCAAAGTTTTCTTCAACCGTCCTATTCGCATAGCGAGTAAACATATGGGTTGCATATGTGAGTCGTACACAATTAAATCTTAACTTGATTGCCTCATCTGCTAGTTCTTTTAACGGTCTATGGTTGAGGCCTTCTGCCAACATGCTCTGTGTGTGCGAAGGCCAATTCACACACACAAGTTTCACTCGACGACCTGTTTGTGAATCAATGATCCATCTTCCTCGTGTTGACAATGGTAACGAATAAACTGAAAGAGATGAAAACACAAAAGCTAAGGCTAGAAAGAGAATGATTTGAAAAGTTCTTCCCATTTTCTTTTATCTTTTTGTCAATAAATATATTTTTTTGGATTGTGGTGAGAAGCAAAGCCCGAGCATTGCTTATATACACTCTTTTATGTTGGTTGAAATTTGTTAAAAGTTTGTTTTGATATATACAACTTTGTCGTACTTTTTCTATATTGAGAAGCTTAATTTAGTTCGTAATATGTATTTTGTTGAAAATCGATAAATGTTGCTAACAAATTAATGCTAGCTAAGTCTCGAGAAACTTCCGGCCAACAAAGTCAATACTTTGATTATAACAAAGCTTTCAGGTTCAATATAAGGACGGTTGAAAATATAGACATTAAACCCAAAATCTTAGCAGATATAACATAATGTAAAAAAAAATTACAAATAAGACCAAATTTAAATAGTTTATCAGTAATAGACCATATTATTGGTAGGAGTCTATTAGTGATACGTCATATCACTGGTAAGAGTCTATCTTGGCTATATTTATAATCTTTTTAAATGATGGTATATACTTGATTATTATTTTAAAAAATACTACCAATTTAAATTACCCTTCAATATATCATTTCACGCTCTATTTCTCGTTTTGCAACAAAAAGAAATGCATATTAAAATTTAAATCACATTCTAATCTTTTGAAAAATTATAATGGATGGCAAAATATATTTATTGTAATTGTGACTTCAATTTTTTAACTTTGTATTTACAGAAAAATTCAAAACCAATTTGTATTTGAACGGTGACTTTAAATTCTATTATAAAAAATCAACCGTGCATAAAAATTGTATTTGGTAACGTTATAGGCATTCTTTCAATTTTGTTGGCAATTTTTCATATTTGCTCTAGCAAAAGTATCATTCAACTTTATTTCATTATTTTGAACCATTTTTTTTTCATTTTGTTCTTTCTTTGTTCTTTTTTTTTTTTAAAAAAAAAAAAACAATCACTAGCGAATTTTTTTTTTCCTATTTTCTCTCTATCACGTCTATTTCTTTATAATGGTTGTTTATTGAGAAGAAGAAGACATCGTAATTTTTATAGTGGTTCAGTCAAACTCGATCTACATCAACTTTTCCAAGCACCTCTTGAGATTTCGATTAAAAATCTCCTTTGACTCTTTCCACAGATGAAAGACGAACTGCTACCTTGCTCCTTTTCCGAATTTAAGAGTAAACCCAATCATTTCCATTACTTAATAAAGCTCTCTGAAAATAGTGGGCATACATACAAGTTTGGGCTCACAATATTTAATCCTCAAAATAAATAAAAAATTTCTCAAAAAAAGATGAAAATAAAGAAAATTGAGAGCTTTGAGAGATCAACAATATTGGTCTTTTTGCAAATTGAGAGTTTTGTTATCATCCAAATATTAATTAATTAATTTAATTTGAGATTAAGGACTAAAAAGGCAACAATCTCCCACTTTTTTATTATAACAAACCATAGAAGAAATATAACTTGAAATGCACATAACCATATCAATACATGTGATCACTAATTTAATTTATTTATCAAGTATGCATATGACCACAAAGATCATGCTTGAAATTCATAAAAAAGAATGACCTTCTACCTCTTAATTAATTCTCTCCCTAAATATACATTCATAACACATTTTTCTTATACTTCTCCCCTTTTGGAATCATCAAAAAGAAAAATAAGCATATAAGTGCTACCCTAAAAATATGAACACATACAAAGTATCTCAATTCTCCTCCTATATCATTACATAATAATATCAAGTAAGATAGGAAATCAAGATGCATCATAACGAATAATACTAAGCTCAAGCCTATTTTTGCAAAAACTTTCTTAAATCAATGACTTGGTAAAAATATCCACTAATTGATTATTAAGCTTACAAATTCAAGAGTAATATTACCATTTTGTACATGCTCTCTAATAAAATGATATCTAATATCAATATGCTTAGTTCTAGAATGGTGTATAGAATTTTTAGTCAAATTAATAGCACTAGTATTATCACAAAATATGGGCACATTATTAAACTTTAATCCAAAATCACAAAGAGTTTGTTTCATCCAAAGAATTTGTGCACAACAACTAGCAACTACAATATATTCTCGCTTTGGTAATGGATAAAGCAACCAAATTTTGCTTTTTACTAAATCAAGATACTAAGAAACTACCAAGAAATTGGCAAGTCTCACAGTACTCTTACGGTCAAGTAAACTACCAGCAAAATCCGTGTCGAAATATCTTACCAAATAAAATTCAACATTTTTAGGATACCACAAACCTATATCAGTTCCAAACAAATATTTAAATATTCTATTAGCGACATGCAATTGTGATTCCTTAGAACAAGATTGAAATTCCGCACAAAGGCATACACTAAACATGATATTGGGTCTACCAGCGTCAAATAAAATAAAGATCTGATCATACCTTGATAAGTCTTTATGTCCACATGTTTACCTTTTTTATCTTTATCAAGCTTAGTGGTAGTGCTCATAGGAGTTTTTGCAATTTTACCTTCATTGAATTTGAACCTCTTGGGCAAATCTCTTGCGTATTTTTCTTGACTTATGAAGATACCATACTTGAGTTGTTTGATTTGGAGTCCAAGGAAGAAACTGAGTTCTCTCATCATACTCATCTCACTTTCGTTATGCATACACTTAGAAAATTCTTCACACAAAGATGGATTAGTAGAACAAAAAATATTATCATCCACATATATTTGCACTATAAGCATATCATTTATTTGACCTTGATAAAGAAAGTAGTATAAAAATTTCCCCTTTTAAAGCCATTCTCAAGTAAAAGTTTCTAAATCTATCATACCAAGCTCTTAGAGCTTGTTTTAAGCCATAAAGAGCTTTTTTCAACTTATAAATATGATTAGGCAAATCAAAACTTTCAAAATCCATAGGTTGTTCTATATAAACTTCCTCCACAATATAACCATTTAAAAATGCACTTTTCATTTGATACAAAATAAAATTCTTATAAAAGGCAAAAGCAAGCAACATTCTAATAGCTTCTAATCTAGCAATCGTTGCAAAAGTTTCTTCATAACCTATACCTTCTTCTTGAAAATAACCTTGAGCTACAAGTCTAGCTTTATTTCTAATGTTATTTTCATTTTAATCCATTTTATTTCTAACACCCATTTAGTTCCAATTATACATGCATTAGAAGGCCTAGGGACTAATTCCCAAACTTTTTTCCTTTCAAATTGATTTAGTTCTTCTTGCATAACTAAAATCCAAAACTCATCACATTCGATATCTTTAAAACTCTTAGTTTTAACTTGAGAAACAAGAGTAAGATTACTAAATAAATTAAGACAATAACAAGTTTTCACACCTTGTTTAAGGTTGCTAAGAATCAAATCCTTGGGATGAGATGGAGCAACAAATAATCATCTTCCTTCCTTTTATTGATGCTTACTTCTTGCATGTTTGAAACAATTTTCCTGTCTTTGTCACTAACACGCAAATCTCCAAAATCTTTTTTTAAATCATAACTACAAATAGTCTCATTAGAAGCATTATTACAAGACTCATCAAACATAACATGCATAGATTGCTCAATAACTAAAGTTCTCTTATTAAAAACTCTATAAGTTTTACTAGTAGAGGAATATCCTAGGAAAATACCAACATCCATCTTAGAATCAAAATTTTCAAGCTTTTTTTTGTTATTCAAAATAAAACATTTGCAACTAAAAACTTTGAAATACCCAATATTTAGATTTTTTCTATGTCAAAACTCATAAGGAGTTTTATCTAAAGATGATCTAACTAAAACTCTATTTAAAACATAACAAGCGTGTTAACGGCTTCTGCCCAAAGGGTGTGACATAAACCATACGCATGCAACATTGATCTAGCAAATTCTTACAAAAGACAATTTTTCCTTTCAACTACACCTTTGTGGAGGAGTTCTTGGAGCGGAGAAATTATGAGAAAAACCATTTTCTTCACCAAAAAGTTTTCGCAAAAAGCATTGCTATCCAAATTCTCCTCCATGATCACTCCTAATTTTAGAAATTAAAAAAAAAAAAAAAAAAACTTTTTTCATTTTGAACTCTTTTTGGAAAACTAGAAAAGTTTTTCAAAGCATCATCCTTATGTTTTAGCATCAAAATCCAAGTAAATCTTGAAAAATTATCAACTATCACAAAGACATAATAGTTCCCTCCAAAACTAGCAATTCTAGAAGGGCTAAATAAGTCCATGTGTAATAGTTGAAGGGGTCTAGTGGTAGAGATTACATTTTTAGATTTGAAAGAGGACTTAGTTTGCTTACCCATTTGACAAGCATCACAAACTTTGTCTTTTTCAAATTTAAAATTGAGAAGACCTCTAACCAAAGAATTCTTGGAAATATTTGAAATTGAGTGCATGCTAGCATGTCCTAGTCGTCTATGCCATAACCAAGAATCATAATGCAAAGCCAATAAACATTTATCATTAATAGGACAATCATTCAAATCAATAGTATAAACATTTTCATCTCTATTTCCAACAAATATAATTTTTCTATCACTAGCATTTTCAATGATGCAATTTTTTTTTATCAAACACAACTCTAAAGCCTTTATCACACAATTGACTAATACTAAGTAAATCATGCTTCAAACCATAAACCAAAAGTACATTTTCAATTAAAATAGAAGATTCATTACCTATACTACCTTTACCAATTATTTTACCTTTCTTGTTGTCACCAAAGGTTACAAGTCCTCCATTCTTTTTGGAGAGAGAGACAAACTTGGATGGGTCTCCCGTCATGTGCCTCGAGCAACCACTATCCAAGTAGCACTTGTTTTTCTTAGAAACTTTCAAACAAACTACAAAGTCAAATGTTCAAGTTTGATTCTTTGTTACCCACACTTGTTTGGGGTCTAGATGGTTAGCATTGACTAACTTGGGAATCCATTTCATTTTTGCATAGACATTTAAGGCATTGGATTTAGACAAGTAACAAGAATAAGTTGTATGTCCAAACTTGCAACATGAGAAACAAACAACATTATGCAAAGATTTATCTCTTACAAACAAAAATTTATGCACTCTATTTTTCTTGGGAGAAATTATTCCTTGGTGCATTGTGAAACTTTGCCCCCTTTTTGAGGAAAATTTCTTCTTGGAGAAAGTGTATGAGCATATTTCAATTAAAAAACTTAGGTCTAATATGGCCTTTAACACCATAATGACATATAGGCACAAAAAATTAGATTTAACATGGACACAACCTTAGGCATATTAAGCTAGAATTATTATGAGAATACTTTAACAAAGATAGTTTTAGAACTTGAAGGAGTAGAACATTCATCAATATAGTCTACTGCAGATATCTTGTCTAATCTTTGAGCATTATTGTTAACTTTTTAATAGATTCTTTTAGCTTTATCAAGTTCTTGCAAACCACTAAATTCCTTTTCTTTGAGTAATTTAATCAAATTATCTTTTTCACAACTATATGCTCAAGAAATTTAACTTTGTCAAGCAAGGCATTTTCTCATACAATCAAAAGCATGCTTGTCACATAGAGATATTCATTTCATCAATATGCATAGCATCATGCACATTCTCTTTTAAGCAAGAATTTCTTCAAGTTAAAAGACTTGTTGTACTAAGATAAAAAATTGTATTTCTTTTTTAAGCACAACATACATAGAAACTAAGTTTTTCTAAATCATTGTGCATATTTTCAAAAGCTGTCGAACAACTTCATTTATAAGAAAGAGGTTCTACGAGTTACCTTTCAATTTTATTCATCCTCTTTGTCACTATGAGCCATCAAGCAAAAATTGGCCACTTCTTCATTATCACTCCCACTTTCGCTTTCATCGCTATCATCCCAAGTAGCTTTTATTGCTTTCTTCTTGGATTTCTTAGATGATTTGAGAAAAGGACAATCAGTTTTAATATGACCCGGTTTCTTGCATTCATAGCATATTATCTCATCCTTTTTGCTCTTTTCACCTTTTGACTCTTTTTGGTTGGAGAGATGTTTCTTGAATTGCTTCTTTCTCTTGATGAAGTTCTTATACTTACGTGAAAGATAGGCAACATCATCTTCATCAAGGTCATCTTCATCTTGGGAGTCAACATCTAAAGAGATGATCTTTAAAGCTATACTCTTTTCTTTCTTTTTCTTCTCATCCTCCATGTTTTTCTTGATCTTTATCTCATGCGTCAACAATGTGCCCATGAGTTCATCAATGGAGAGAGATTTGAGATCCTTTGTCTCTTGAATGGCGGTGACTTTAGGCTCCCATTGTTTAGGCAAAGACCACAATATCTTCTTTATCTTCTCAAGATTTGAGTACTTTTTCCTAAATCCTTCTAAAGCATTGACCATGTTAGTAAATCTAATAAACATATCGAAAATAACTTCATTTTCATCAATTTTAAACATTTCATATTGATGAACTAACATGTCAATCTTTGTTTTTTTTACTTGACTAGTTTTGTCATGAGTAATTTCTAATTTATCCCATATCTCTTTAGCGGTTTGCAAATAGACACTCTATTATACTCAACTTCATTCAAAGCACCAAATAAGCAATTAATAGCTTTGGCATTTAAAGAATATGCTTTCTTTTCATTTATTGACCATTCTTCATTAGGTTTTATAGTGCTAACACCATCAACATCTTTTGTTGGAATTTTAAAACTTTCCTCAACAATATCCTATAAATCATAATCAATAGAAAGCAAGAAAAATCTCATTCTATTTTTTCAATAACTATAATTAGTACCATTAAAGAAAGGAGGCTTTGTAATAGATTGACTATCGGTAAAAGGGATAAAACCTAAAATTGCCATAGCTAAAAAACAATTAAGTTTATCAAGAAATAAATATTTCAAGAAGAGCAACCCGCTCTGATACCAATTGTTGGATAGATATGGTAACCCTAGAGGGGGGTGAATAAGGTTTCATTAAACTTTTTTTTTTTCTAAATTGACCCAATTAAACTAAGTAATACATTTTTTTTATAAATAATAAGAAAAATTCAAATTATGCAACAAATAAGATGACCAAAAAATGTGATAATTTAATTCTATCAAATTTTAACAAATAAATAAGAACAAACTAAAGCATACAATAAATTGCTTAAATTAATTGCAAAAATAAAAAGGAAAGAGTTAGAGAAGAAGACACCGTAATTTTTATAGTGGCTCGGTCAAACTCGACCTACTCCACTCCCCAAGCGCCTCTTGGGAATTTGAATAAAATCTTTCCGACTCTTTCCACGGATTAGAGCCTAACCGTTACACCACCGCTCCTTTTACAGGTTCAAGAGAAAATCCGATTCTTTCCACGGTTTAGGATCAAACCGTTACAAATGTTGGAATTTTTGAAGAACACAATACAACTCTCACTAGAGTTGATTTACAAGTTTAAGCACTCAACAAGTTTATCCTCATAATACAATAACACTCTCTAAAGAATAAGATGAAAAGCAAAAAAATTGGGAACTTAGAGAGAGCAACAATGGAACTTTTGAGTTTTGGAGGGCTATGAAATGTAAAATTTGTTGGTTTAAAATTTGGAGAGGAAGATGGTTTATATAGTGATGGAAATATTTTTTAGAAACTACAACTAATTTGGACCATTGGATTTTGGAAAAGAAAAATCAATGGTGGATATTTTAAACTAAACTAGTCGTTAGATATAAATAAAATATAATATTAAATTCTTTTTCTTTTGAATTTTTTTTTTAAATTAATCCAAAAAATAAAAAAACATACCATGTATCAAAAACTAGCCGTTAGACACAAGCATAAAATAATATTAAATTTATTTTCCTTTTAATTCATTTTCTTTTTAAATTCATTCTCTTTAAAGTTGATCCAAAAATAAAAAAAACATACCATGTGTAAAAAACTAGCCGTTAGACACGAACATAAAATAATATTAAATTTATTTTCCTTTTAAATTTATTTTTAATTTCAATTTTTTTATTTTAAATCAATCCAAAAATAAAAAATCTATCATATGCTAATCTCTTAATGATCCACCATTCAACCAATATGTTGCCACATGTCTACATGCAAATGGTCTGGTTATGCCACGTAATCCACCACGGTATTTTCTCTATGGACTTGTTTCGGTCATATCGTCTTCGTTTTAGCTCCGATTTGAGTGATTCAAGAGGTGTTGGAATCGTTGTTCCAAGCTTTACGCTATGGACATATTAAAAGACTAAGATTTTCAGAAATTAAAAATTGAGTTTGTTATCATCAAAACATTGATTAATTAATTAATTTGAGATTAAGGGCCAAAATGCCACATGATTTATGCTTGAACCACATCAAGCAAGACTACCAACCAAGTATATATCCTTCAACTAATTTAATTCCAACATTTCAAAATTTCAAGAAGCTTAATCATTGGAACAAAACATAAAATTAATGAAATAACACTTGAACCACACCAATCAAACTTAATCAACCAAGTAAGACCAAATTAGTTTATATATAATTGAAAGAAAAGGATTTTAATATACACTTAAACTACACCAAGCAAGACTACCAACCAAGTATATATTCTTCAACTAATTTAATTCCAACATTTCAAAATTTCAATAAGCTTAATCATTAAAATAAAAATAAAATGAATGGAATAACCTTAAATTACTAAATTAAAAATTCATATGAAAATAAAATCTTACCTTTCCAAGCAAACAACTTAAACAACCCACAAACCTGAAGAGCTCTGAACCGGAGCTCGAAGATTGGAATGCTGGCGACCACTGAACCTTGCGAACAGAGTTGGGATGACAGATCTGACAAAAGTACAATACCGACGACTAGATCGGAAGACCCACGAGTAGATTGGGCAAATAGACGACCAGATTGGAAAAACCCACAACTAGATCCACATCGACAACCCACCTCCACGATCGGAACCAGCTGGGCGAACGACGAGTTGACCCACTGGTAGAATAACCACGACAAATAACCACCAGAAGAATAACGCCCATGCGACGACGAAAACCAACCGGAGAACACTTGAAGAACACCCACGCGAAGAACACCCACCGGAAGAACAATGCCCACACGATGACGAAAAACAACCGGAGAACACCCACGACGATGACCCGCCACCGGAAGAAGCCCACAACGATGGAGATCCAAGCAACACCAGTGACGACGATGATCAGAAGTGATTCGCACGGTCAAACTAAGGAGAAGATAGGGTTTGGTAAGAGAGAAGTGAAAGGAGAGAGAAGATTTGATATGAAATGAAGAAGATATTTTTTTTTAATAAAGTTTAAAATTTTAATAAATGATAGGCCTTTAATGTCGGTTTTAAACCGATATTATAGCCCATCTTCAATGTTAGTTTAAAACCAACATTAAAGATTCGTTTTTTTTTTTATAAAACTGACATTATACATCCGATTTCAC